>NW_027438356.1:0-185872 GCF_000715075.1 Nicotiana tabacum | reverse complement strand
AAAACTGTGACTGAGTACAACATGGCAATTTAGCAGACGACCTCTGTAGGTCCCTACAGTGCCAACACATAGCCTAAACATGATTTCTAACACGATTTGCAGTTCAATTTCTATAACACATGGGGAATATACAGATAAGAATAGATTATTCAACTATACAGTTCCGTGGAATTGGCCAAGCCACGATTACTATGGTGCACACCCATACACCCATCACCTATCATGTGCGTCACCTTAACACCAATCACATGACACGTAATTCGGGGTTTCATACCCTCAGACCTAAGTTTAGAACTATTTCTTACCTCAAGCCGTGTAAATCCCTAGTCCAACACGCTGTCGCCTTGCGAATCAGCCTCTAAATGCCTCGAATCTAGCCAAAACCAGTTTGACACAATCAACACAAGTTAAAGGGATCAATTCTACAAGAAAATACTAAGTTATTAATTAAAAATAAAAAATAAGTCAATTCAAAAGTTGGTCCCCGGGCCCACGTCTCAGAATCTAATAAAAGTCACAAAATCACGAGTCCAACCATACCAAATTTACCAAAATCCAACACCAAATCGAGACCTAAACCCCCAATTTAAACTCTCCAAATCCCTAGCCCTAACTCTCAAAATTGCAGCTCAAAACCACACAATTTAGGTGGGGAATTCAATGGGGAAACAAAATTATTGAATAAATTTAACCACAAGTGACTTACCTCAAGCAACCTATCGAACATCCTCTCAAACATCGCCTAATCCCCAGCTTAAAATGCTTAAAATGAAGAAAATCTCAGAAACCCTCGAATTTAAACACTGCCCAGGCATTTTCACACCTGCGGAGTCTGGGCTCGCACCTGCGCATCTGCTTTTGTGGAAAAAATCACGTTCCTGTGGAACCCACTTAACTGGCGACCCATCTCACCATGGTCCCAGCCTCGCACTTACGGGACTGCATCTACGACGCCTGTGCTGACAAGCCAAATCCGCTTCTGCTGTCAACCTCGTGCTGATGCACATCCGCATCCACATATGCAGAACTTCTTCTGCACCTACGACCACTGCACAATCCACCCATGGCCGGTACTGCACTCCTTTACTCACACCTTCGAACAATGATCCGTAGGTGGGTTTGCACCAGAAGACTCCCGGCTTCAGCAATCTTTCAAAATCCAAATTCGATCCGTTAATCATCCGAACTCCACGCGAGGCCCCCGAGACCTCAACCAATTATACTAACAAATCCTAAAACACGATACGAACTTAGTCGAGCCCTCAAATCACATCAAACAATATCCAAAAATACAAACCGCACCCCAATTCATGCCTATTGAAACTAAGGAATTCCATCTTCTATAAACGATGCAGAAACCTATTAAATCACATCCGATTGATGTCAAATTTTGCACACAAGTCACAATTAAAACCACGAACCTAATCCAACTCTCGGAACACCATTCTGACTCGGTAACCACAAAGTCCACTCTTGGTCAACTTCCAAATTTTTAACTTTCGTTATTTCAAGTCTAATTCAACTATGGACCTCCAAATCATAATCCGGATACACTCCTAAGTCCAAAATCATCCAATTCATTTTCCACATAGTTAACATCCAGTCAATATTTTTAACATAAGCTTAAAATCTTGAGACTAAGTGTCTCAATTCATTCAGAAACTTTCCCGGACCCGAACCAACTACCCCGGCAAGTCACATAACAACAATTAAGTAGGGAATGAACAGTAAATGGGGGAATGGGGGTACAACTTTCAAAACGGCTGGACGGATTATTACATCAATAATGATAGACAGTAAATCATATATAAAGAAAACAGAGAAATACTTTATTGGCTTCAAGATTATAGGTGTGAGGCGCTGGAAGAAACGTTAAAATGTCACCTCTGGTGAACTGCCACCTAACATTGTTATACCAAATTAAAATATTAACTAAAAAAATGATACATAAGACCAAAGGATCAGAAGACAATAATAATACAAAATAATTAAATGATAAATCATTTAATAACGTATTAAATTAAATTACGAAAAACTTCTTTGTACACTATATTTCTAGCTTCATTTGTTATTTGTCCATCATCATCATAAACTAAATTCTTTAACCATTTTCTACTTGTCACCCGTGAAAGAGCAACATACAAATGTCCATGTGTAAACAATGATTTCTTCAAAAATAACCCAACATGAGACAATGACTGGCCTTGACTCTTATTAATTGTCATGGAAAAAGATACCACAATTGGAAATTGTCATCCCTGAAACTTAAAAGGTATTCTCGCATCAGATGGAGTCAATGTCGTTCTTGGAATAAATACTTTTTCTCCAGCCATATTACCTGATGAAACCTTGGCTTCAATAACCCAATTTTCAAGTCTTGTGATGATCAACCTTGTACCATTACATAATCCTTATGACTGATCTATATTTCTTAGTAACATCTCAGAAAAACCAACCTTTAGAGTAATAGAGTGATTTGGAACTCCAGAACATTTAATACTGTTTAGGAATTCTGGTGTATGTACGTGGTCCAAAGCTGTAAAACCATGATTAGACATACAAATCTTATAAGAACTCAAATATGTTTTCTCAGGATTATGATTGAGTGAAACCATATATTCATTGATAGATTCCACTATGTCAAGAGTCGGAGCAAGAATTGCTCTTTGGTGGAGGTAATCTATGTCATTGGAATGGTTAAAGAAATTAGGATAAGTACTTTCTACAATTGCAAATATTGGATCATCATAATTATGTATGAGAAGATCATCGAGGATTCAGACCTTTTCAATGCCATCAACAGAACCTCCAATTCTTCTGTTACCAATTGCTAAAATCCAATCTGAAATTTTTTTTAACTCATCTAAATGTATCCCTAACTGATTTCCGTGAAATCTCACATTCCTTGTTAGTTTTAAGATTTCATAGTGGAGCCATAAATATAAAGAGTTTAGAGTAGCATTAACAATATCTTGCTGAGTACCTTTTGTAATGACTGGAAAATTTTGTCTGAAGTCACCACCAAGAATAATGGTTTTACCTTCAAATGGTCGATCTAGACTGGATGCGTCTTTAAATCTAAGAATATCTCTAAGCGTTTGATCAAGATCTTCGAAACAGTATCTATGAATCATCGGTGCCTCATCCCAAATAATCAACGTTGCCTTGACGATCAATTTTCCTAGAGGACTACCTTGCTTTATATTGCATATTGAATCTTCAGTTGAATTAAGAGGAATTGCCAATGTCGAATGCACTATTCGACCTCCCGGTAACAAAAGAGATGCAATCCCACTTGATGCAACAATTAACACAATATCTCCTCGAGATCGTATACTTGAAGATAGAATCTTCCAAATAAATGTCTTGCCAGATCCTCCATAACCATATAAAAAGAACAATCCACCTTTCGCCTCATCCGCCGCTACTATAATTTTCTCATAAACTGACTTTTGTTTAGCCGTCAAAATTATTAATAATTGTTGATGTTTCTCTAACATTGAGCATCTATTATAACGCAACTCACCATGGATTAATCGATTGCTATAGTAACATCCTCCCTCATTGTAAAGAGGTCTTCTTCTTCTTCTTCTTCTTCTTAGTTACAAGATGTATTTGTTAGATTTGTTGTTGATTTAGTAAATTTATGATTCAAGTTTTTTCTTTATGATATTTATGATTCAAATTTGAGCTTGTTTGAAGTAATTTTAGGCGTTATACCGTGTTGGATTGTGAAAATTCAAAGAACAGGTTTTTGCTGCATGCAAAATATTGGCTGCAATTCAAACTAAAACGTATTAAATACATCTTAAATGCAATTATTGTAAGTGCATGCAAAATATTTGGTTGCACTTCGGACTAAAGCGTCGTAAGTGAAAAAATTGCACTTAAAACTTATGCATCTGAATTGCAACCAATTTTTTTGCATGCACTTAAGATGTTTTGTATGAAGTCACAAAATACGACTTTGACTTTCCAACTTCATATAAAATTTGTAACTTCTAACGCGAATTGTGCTACTTCAATCTCGTTCATCTGAAGTTTTGTCCGAAATGAGTAAAATTAAATAATAAAAAATTAACTTAAGGACAACCTAGTGGCCCAAATATCAAGTATCTGTGCACTTTCCCCAATTATCTAACAGGCCCAAGACAATTTCCAAACTAATGTAAGACAATTAGATACTATATATTAAACTGAGTTTATATAATCTTGAATTCGTCTCTATCGCCAAGGTGGAATTTCGGTGAACAACGTGCAGATGCAATGATCTTAGGAATGGATGTTGCACAAGAAGCCATTAATAATGAGTATTTCTACTGCCAAATATTTGAGTTTTGGGATAAGACCATCACAAATTTGAAGCAAGTCTATTGTTGTGTCGAATTCACTATCCTCCCAATTATCCAATGAATAATTGACTATCAAACTCATTAAAATTAATTTTACTTAGTAGTGGAGCTATGAATATCGGTTCACAACCAAGTTTGGACGAGAACTTTTGCATCCTCTTAAGTACTGGAGTACGATAATATTGTCTGATCTATTATTGTTATAGTGAAGTAGTAAGTATTCTTCCTTAACTAGAGGTCTCGTGTACGAGCTTTGTTATCAAATCACCTTTGTTATAAAGTACATCTCCCAATGTGGGATTTCTCAATGCAAATTTATATTTAGTCAGACGGGTGCTGAATACTAGGTAAAAAACTAAAAAAAATCCTCGTAAGACTAGAACAATTACTCAAGTTTAATTATTTTCTGATTTTATTAAAGTGATGATCTGCATTCGGAACAAAGTCTAAATTAAACTGTGCAATATAATTTACTAAGATGAGTACTATTAGCTTGACAATGATATTAACCTTTAAACTTATAGCTCCCACAAGAGTTTAGCCTTTAATACCTAAATTTCTTTTTGATTTTTGTTGCCTAAATCTGTCATTCATGTTTATTCAATAGATGATTATATTCTTTAAGTGTCTTTTATACATTGATTATACATATATTAAATGTGATATATATATATACATTAGGTAGGAATTACTTACCTTCAATACCGAGGTGGAAATCTCTCTCTAAGAAGCTCCAAAATCACCCCAAGAAGTGAAATAAAGGAACCAAAAATGACCCAAGTCCGGCAATAAATAGACCTCACTGCCCAACAACTTTTGCTTTTGTGAAGCAATGGCCGCATATGTCTGCAGAAGAAGACCATGCCCGGGTCTACCCTTCCTGCTTCTGCGGGCAACGTCTTGCATCTGCGGCACGAGCGTCGCACCTGCGCACAAACCCACTTCTGCGACCTCTTCCTCGAATTTGCGCATTCGCAGATGCGGCTCCTCTCCTCGCTTATGCGATTACTGGGCAGCCCACACTAGGCCTCTTCTGTGAGCTCGCATCTGCGGCTGGTCCTCCGTAGGTGCGATTGCACCAGAAACTCTGATTCTTCAGCTATTCTATCCAAGTACAAATAAGTTTTGTGCCTCGTCCGAATGGCAACCGGGGATGCTGGGGGCCCGCTCAAACATACCAACAAGTTTAAAATCATAAAACGGACCTGCTCGATCTCATGAAACATGAAAAACAACACCAAAACTAAGAATCACACTCCAAACCAAATCAAATCAACTTATGAACTTCAAATTCTTCCAATTTGCTTCGAACTCGCCGAATCATACTTAAACTACTCGGAATAATACCAAATTTTGCGTGCAATTCTTAAATAACCTTACAGAGCTATTCACAGGCTCGAAATCCCAAACGGACCTCGATAACACCAAAACCTACTGCAAACCATATTGAAAGAACTTTTAAACCTTCAATAAGATAACTTTCAACTTTAGGCACCGAAACGCTTCCGGGTCATCCAAAACCTGATCCGGACATACGCCAAAATCCAAAATCATCATACTAACCTATTGGGACCGTCAAATCCTAGTTCCAAGATCGTTTACTAGACTTGTTGACCTAAGTCAAACTTAACTTAAAGCCAATATTAAGGAATTGAGTGTTCCGATTTCAACCCGAGTCCTTCCAAACCCGATCTAACCATCCTCGCAAGTCATAAAATAGTTAAAGCACATGGGGGAGTCTTATTTCGGGGAACGGCGATCTAGAAAGAAAAATGACCGGTCGGGTCGTTAAATTCTCCACCTCTAAAACAAACGTTCGTCCTCCAACGGGTCTAGAATCATACCTAGAGTGCGGAATAAGTGTGGATATTTTCTCCGCATATCCTCCCCAGCCTCGCAAGTCTCCTCATCGACTGGTTGGCCCCTCTACTAAACCTTTATCGTAGAAATCTTCTTGGACCTCATTTGGCGAACCTGCTTGTCAACAATGGCAACTGGCTCCTCCTCATAACCCAGGCTCTCATCTAGCTGAAATGTGATGATGTCTAACACATGCAATCTGTCGGCATGATACATGCAGAGCATAGACACATGGAAGACCGGATGAACTCACGATAGACTGGGAGGCAAAGCAAGCTCATAAGAAACCTCCCCAACCCATCTCAACACCTCAAATGGACCTATAAACATTGGGCTGAACTTGCCCTTCTTACCGAACCTCATGATTTATTTCATCGGTGAGACTTTCAAGAGAACCTTCTCTCCTACCATAAATGATAAGTCACACGCCTTCTAATCTGCGTAACTCTTCTGTCTAGACTATGCTGTGTGAAGTCTCTCCTGAATCAACTTTACCTTTTCTAAGGCCTCGTTCACTAAATCAGTACCATATAACTTAGCCTCGCTTGGCTCAAACCATCCGATGGGCAAATGACATTGCCTACCATATAAAGCCTTAAATGGAGCCATCTCGATGTTGGACTAAAAATTGTTGTTGTAATCAAACTCGACCAAAGGCAAGAATCGATCCCACTTCTCTCTGAAGTCAATCACACATGCTCTGAGCATATCTTTCAGGATCAAAACTGTTCGCTCTGAATGCCCGTCAGTCTGCGGATGAAATGTTGTGCTGAGCTCTACCCGGGACCCCAAATCACTCTGTATTGAAATGCGAAGTAAACTGAGGGACTCTATCTGATATGATGGAAACATGCACACCGGAAATCTGGGCCAATCTCAATAAGGAATACATGGTCACAACCAGAATGAAGTGTGCCGACTTGGTCATCCTGTCGACAATGACCTAAACTGCATCAAACTTCCACAAGGTCCACAACAACCCAACTACGAAGTCCATAGTAATGTGCTCCCATTTCCACTCAGGTATAGTCATCAGCTGGAGTAGGCCTCCTAGTCTCTGGTGCTCATACTTAACCTGCTGGAAATTTAGACATCTCGCCACATACTAGTCTATGTCCTTCGTCATCTGCCGCCACAAATAATGCTGCCTCAGGTCGCGATACATCTTCGTAGCACATGGATGAATAGAATATCGAGAATTATGTGCCTCCTCTAGGATCTTCTCCCTCAAGCCATCAACATTAGGAACACACAGGCGACCCTGGAGTCGTAGAACACCATACTCACCGATAGTGACCTCCTTGGAACTACCTTGTAGTACCATCTCCCTAAGAACCAACAGGTTCAGATCATCAAACTGACGAGCCTTGATCTGCTCGAATAATGAAAACTGAGCGACTATGCATGCAATAGCTCGACTAGGCTCTGAAATATCCAACCTCGCAAGTCTGTTAGCCAAGGACTGAATGTCTAAAGCTAATGGCCTCTCCTCTGCTGAAATGAATGCCAAACTGCCCATACTCTATTCCTTTCTTCTCAAGGCATCTGCAACTACATTCGCCTTGCCCAGATGATATAGGATGGTAATATCATAATATTTTAGTAACTCAAGCCACCTGTACTGCCTCAAATTAAGATCTCTCTGCCTGAACAAATGCTGCAAGCTGCGATGATCGGTGTAAACCTCACAGGATACCCCATAAAGATAATGCCTCAAGATCTTAAGAGCGTGAACAATCGCAGCAAACCCCAAATCATGTACAGGTTAATTCTTCTTGTGGGGCTTCATCTGTTGTGAAGCATATACAATAACTCGCCCTTCCTGCATCAATACATAACCTAGGCCAACGCGTGAAGCGTCACAATACGCAGTATACATCCCTCAACCGAAATGCAACACTAACACCGGTGCTCAAGTAAATGCGGTCTTGAGCTTCTGAAAGCTCACCCCACAATTATCGGACCATCGAAACGGAGCACCCTTCTCGGTCAATCTAGTCAAAGGTGATGCAATAGATGAGAAGACCTCCACAAACCGGTGATAATAACCTACTAACCCCAAGAATCTCCTGATCTTCTTAGGATCTACCTTAATACTCTCGCCTTATACACCATGACCCAAGAATGCCACAGATTCCAACGAGAACTCACACTTGGAGAACTTAGCATATAAATTATGTTCCCACAAGGTCTGAAGGACCACTCTCTAATGTTGCTCATGCTCCTCCATGATACGCGAGTAGATCAAAATTTCATCAATGAAGACAATAACAAATGAATCCATATATGGCCTGAACAATCGGTTCATCAAATTCATAAATGCCACCGGGGCGTTAATCAAACCGAAGGACAACACTAGAAACTCATAATGTCAATATCTAGTCCGTAAAGAAGTCTTCGAAACATCCGAATCCCGAATCTTCAACTGATGGAACCTCGATCTCAAGTCGATCTTAGAGAACAACACTGGCACCCTATAACTGGCCAAACAAACTATTAATACACGAAAATAGGTACTTGCTCTTAATGGTAACTTTGGTCAACTGGCAGTAATTGACTATCACGCACAATGCACACCTCAAAACCTTAATGCTTGTTTTGCTAATCGGGATGTATTATAACTAACAACTCTCAAATACCCACTCAATACCTCTCGATCAGAGAGTGGTTTTGCCAAATTTAGCTTTCTCAAGTCCAAATGGGTATCACACAAAATGGTTGATAAAAGCTCAAGTCGGGTTATTACCATCTCTAGGTTAAACCCTTTAATTGGGTTAATCAATATTGCACTTTTCATTAGTTTTGGAAATACAATTTAATGCTTTTAGACTAAAACAAAAGCAATAAGGTGCTAATAAGTAGTCAAAATCACCACTTATCAACTCCCCCAAGCTTAAGTCCTTGCTTGTCCTTAAGCAAACAAAATCGTTCCCACCTCTACAAGTTGATGGTCATTTTAGCCATTCAAAGGTGAGCCATTTACACATTAGTTAGGACGAAAAATTACCCACACTACTTATGTATTATCAACAAGGCGACAAGTTGAACATTTATGCACCTATAGTTCTAATGTGACACTTGAGCATCAAGAGTTCACTTTATTCATCAAGGAAGCTCGCTCTCTCATGTAGGTCATTATGGATTCTAAACTCCTCCTCCTCCACTCTCCGTTTGCATAGCTCACTTAAGAATTTTAGCACTCAATTCAAACGCTTATGAAAGGTTCATTCATCTCTCTGAAGAGAATGTCGCAAGTATGATTTCAAGTACCATAGGCTTGCCCCTCATGTAGATCGCCACTAATATAAGCTTACTCAGCTTGAAATAAGGTAGGACTTCTTTCAGGATGTAATGAAGGCGTTTGGGTTAGGGTTGGATACAATATGGTTGAGTGGTTACACCTTTCCTTAAGCACTCCACTTTTTCTTCTCGGCTCATGCTTTGCCAATTCTTTGAGGCATTTTATTTTCCTTGGCGAACTAGAGAGACTTAACATCACTCTTTCTTGATCATGACATTCATTTTCTACCTTTCTTTGAATCCCTTCAACTCTTCCACTTATTCACTTTCTTTTGCATTTTTATTTTTGTTCTTTCCTTTTCTTGCCTTTCCTTCTCATAATTTATTTTCTCTTTTTGTGCCTTGATACCTCTTTCAAGTTCCTCGTCTCTCCCCTCAAACTTACGTTTTTAACCAATTATTTCATAAGAGTGTTAAGGAAAGCTAGGGTGCCAAGAGAGGGTCACGACAAAATAGGTAAAGGCTTGTAATATGGTTATCAAATGAGAAAGGCTTGAGGCTCAAATGGGTTGACTAGGGATAACAACATTGGTAGGCAATGAAAAATTCAAGCGGGTCAAGTAAAGCCTACGATTACTTCTCAAGCCAAGTAAAACTTAAGATTTCACCTTGAAACACATTCGGGGCGAGTTCTAGACCATTGGCATGGGTACTTGGACTAGTAACAAAACATCTCACGTCTTACACAACTGGATTGTTAAAGAGGATAGAGTCGAGGGCCCAAAACAACAACATTCAAGATTGAAAATCACTATGGTTCGATTAAACCACTCAATAATTGCTTAAGTTAACACAAGAGTCACAAAGTCACTAACTAGAGCTATTTCATTCAAAAACCTTGTTTCTAACCATAAACACGTAGTTAAGTGTGTTGGTACCAAGTGAAGCATGTTTGACTCTTCGAGCATGACTTAATTAGGTCTTTTTATTCATTACTACTACTATTATTATCTAAAAACCAAAACCTGACTCAGTCCCTTAAGAAGGTTGTCACACCATCCATCATTGGGAAGATTCACCCGGTTCACACAAAAACAACCTTTGGAAAGAACTGTGGCATTAAGAAAACCAAAGGCTTATTATCTACTAAAGCATAAAAAGAAGATACTAAATCGAAAAGAAGCTACTTATTTAAACACTAACTAATAAGAAAATAAACATAAAGAAGTTACAAAACAAAAACTTTCAAAAGCATGATGAATATACATAATGAGAGACGAAAAGAAAGAATATATACAAAATAAGGAAAACAACAACAATGGCCCAGTGAAATTCCACTAGTGGGGTTTGGGGAGGGTAGTTTATACGCAGACCTTACCCCTACCCCGAGGGAGTAGAGAGGATATTTCTGAAAGACCATCGGCTCAAGAAGACGAAAAGCGACAATATCAGTATCACCAATAGAAACTATAAGAAAGATAACATAATGTAAATGTGAAAGTAGATGCAAAGAAAACGTGATAGAGAGTACATAGACGCGACACTATGGAAAAAAAAGAGTAGTAAGACACAACATTGCTACTAGCTGACATCGGCAAAAACCCTACCATACTAGCCTCACAAAGGTACGAAGTAAGGTATACTCAACTACCTCCTAACCTACAACCCTAATACTCGACCTCCATACCTTCCGATCAAGAGTCATGTCCTCGGAAATCTGAAGCCTCGCCATGTCCTATCTGATCACCTCTCCCCAATACTTCATAGGTCATCCTCTACCGCTTCTCGTTCCCTCCAAAGACAACCGCTCATACCTCCTTACAGGAGCATCTAGGCTTCTCCTTTCTACGTGTCCGAACCATCTGAGCCTCGCTTCTCGCATCTTGATATCAATGGGAGCCACGCCCACCTTATCCTGAATATCTTCATTCCTGATCTTATCCATCCTAGTGTGTCCGCACATCTACCTCAACATCCTCATTTCTACTACTTTCATCTTCTGGATATGTGAGTTCTTAACTGGCCAACACTCAACCCCATACATCATGGCCGGTTTAACCACCGCTTTGTAAAACTTACCTTTTAGTATCAGTGGTACTCTCTTATCACATAAGACTCCAGATGCTAACCTCCACTTCATCCACCCTACCCCAGTACAGTGTGTGACATCCTCTTCGATCTCCCCTCCCCTCTGAATAACCAACCCAAGGTACTTGAAACTGCCACTACTTGGTATGACCTGTGATTCAAGCCTCACTTCCACGCCCAATTTCCTTGGCTCAGTGCTGAACTTACACTCCATGTATTTCATCTTCGTCCTGCTCATCTTGAAACCTTTAGACTCAAGGTCTTGTCTCCACACCTCCAACCTCCCGTTAACACTGGTTAGCGACTCATCAATCAGAACTATGTCATTGGCGAATAACATACACTATGGAACCTCCCCTTGAATATGGAGTGTTAACACGTCCATCACCAGGGCAAATAAGAACGGGCTGAGCACAAAACCTTGGTATAAACCCATAACAACTGGAAATTGCTCAGAGTCACCTCCTATAGTCCTAATCCGAGTCTTAGCCCCATCATACATGTCCTTAATTGCCCAAATATAGGCAATCGGCATGCCTTTTGCCTCTAAGCATCTCTAGAGAACTTTTCTAGGAACCTTTGTCGTACGCCTTCTCTAAGTCAATAAACACCATGTGAAGGTCCTTCTTCCTCTCCCTGTAGGTGTTGTAGGATTTGGGCCTGGATGGTGTGGGTCAATCAACATATCAAATGGAATATCTCCAGCTGCCGCAAGTTTGGTAACATGTCACCGGAGCTTGTCCACTGACTTATTGGAGGCCTAAGACATTCTCATTTTCTTAACTTATTTTCCCGTCTCTTCAATCACTAACCCATGCTGTACCAATGTAGCCATGATAGTGCTCTGGCTATTTGAGAGTTTCTTCAGAGTGTCTTCCACTAATGAGGACATCTGAGGTGCCGACATAGAGGATTGTGATGCAATAGTATTGGATAATCAGACAACTTTGTAGTAGCTATCTACATCCAGTTGTTGAGGCTCGCCAATGTCTGGAATACTCGCAGCGTAGAGAGTATGGCAATAGGCATTGACACCGGCTTCAAAGCCGAGGTGGAACCTGTGATAGGGACTGCTGTAGGCACTGAGGGTGGTGGTGGAGGCATAGCTGCAACACTAGCTGAAGGCTCGGCTTAAGTGGACGAAATGTCAGCTGCCTTTGCAGCAACCACCGATGGCTCATCAGACTAGACTGTGGTAGTGGATGGCTACCCCTTTTTCTTAGGGCTATGTGCATCCATCAATAAGTACCATGAGAATAGCTTATTCGCCCACGCCTTCGTATCAAAGTCCCTCGGCTTTACCCTCGCATCCGTAAGACACTATGTAATGGTGTTGGCATACGTGTAGGATGTGTCAGCTTGTCGAGCGACCACTGAGATATTGGACGACATCATGACTCCCATGTTGATGTGGTACCCGACTATGATGAAAGCCACTAGAACTGCCCACATGATAGGAAGATATATCTCATTTTGGCTCGGGTGTAGTTGGTTGCATACAAAGGTCTGCCACCTCTTTGCCTTAAAGCTCAGTGTACTCTTATGAATAGATACCCCTGCGGTGATCCATGGTGGTGGTGGCCCAGGAGCTGCTAAAATCATAGCTAGCCAAGGCCGAGCTGCATCCCCAAGTGCACATTTCTCTAAGTACTTTGTGGGATCGACATCATCAAAACCCAAGGAAGTGTTCAATGTGTGCTGAATAAATCGCACCTTGAGGTTCCTCACTTTAGTCACCTTTGTCCCTTTCTTTAGATGCGCCACACTAGCATATAATTCCCGAAGAAGGTATTCCTTCGCATCCACCACGCTCTGGATAAACCACACCCACCCTTTGTGCTTTAGAAACTATCTCAATATTGCAGGGTTATACCTCTCAATATATTTCCACTAAAAGCTGTCGCTCAAGAGTGAGCGACCTCACTAGCCACCATTCACGGAAACTGGTAAAAGCAGCCAAACTGACAAATCCGTCCTCCCACACCTCTTTCTTCTTCGACCTCTCAAGGCCAGCAGTTGTAGTATCTCCCCCTCTGCCATCATTTGGGATGTCCTGCACGGATGTCTTTGGTGCCTGGGCAACATGTGTAGTGGAAGGCTAAGAAGCATGACTAGCACTCTCCGAACCCTCATAGGTGATATGTGATGATGACAGCTCATCCCTGAGTTGATATCTCCCTGGGGTCCTTGATTGGACGACCGACTTCTCATGTACAGAGGCTGAGTTGTCCTCTGATACATCCCTAGATGGGACATAAGAACTGGTCTTCGAGAGGTATGCACCTCTCCCTCTGCTTGTCATTGTATTCTTTCTGATTTCAAGATGTTAGGCACTAGGTAAGGGTCTCTTCCCTCGTTCTCGAGAGGGGTCACCCTTCCTTTTAAAGTGTCGCCTCTGCCTCTAGATCGAACCATGTTCTATGCCAAGCAAAGGAGATTGTTAGTTGCAATTCAAGTTCAAACACAGAATGAATGTAAGGATACAATAGAAGATACAGTGAAAACCATAGTAGAAACATGCTTGCAGGGTAGGGAGTTGTTTTCCACAGAATGTTCATTGCAGCCGCAGAATGGGCATTGCAGACCACATAATTTTCCATTGCGGTCGTAACTCAAATAGCACCAATATGCCAACTCTCTGATGACAGATAATTGGCTGTTTTGCGGCCGTAACAATGTTTTTGCGGTCCACACAAATTGTCTTGCGGCCGCACATGAGAGTCACCAATTTGACAACTCTCTGATCACAGTAAATAGGGTGTTCTGCTATCGTAATGTGATTTCAGCGGTCCGCACATTTTCTATTGTGGCCGCAGAACCATGCCTTACTAAAGTACACTAGACTGAGTGCGGACCGCATAATTTCTTGTGCGGTCATAGATTTGAACCAACTATGAACAGACTGTGATTTTCACCTAAGGCTTGAAATATTGGAACAATTTTGATATGGAAGCAACATCTAAGAATGAAAATCTATTTCAAGTCAAACTTTTATAATAGCTAGATTACATTGTTTTTTCCTACTTTCATTTGCATTTTTACATACATTGTATTAACTGGATTCCTATTTTGGATTATTATTACTATATTCACCACAAGGCATCAAACCGAGTGGCATATTTTCTTAAAAAAGGAAAAGCATGAAAATCTATTTACACATTCCCCTTAGAGCATTTTTCGGTCTACCCACTACATATTTACCACACATGGTTGTGCAAATATATTCAACAGACAAATGGTCTAAATCTCTACTAAAAATCTAAAAGTTAAAAGAAATTAAAAAGATTATGAAGCATACCATATGTGAATGAGTGCAAGAAATGAGTGATCACAGTTGCTTGGCGTGTGGACAAATGATTCAAGAAGAAATTTCAAAATTGTGTAATTTGTAAGCAAAGAGATGGAAAAGGGGAAAAGTGCCCTAGCTTCTCTACTTATATCAAACGGTTTCTACCAAGGGAAAGAGACATGAGTGCAGCCGAAAAATTCCCATTGCGGTCCGCACTCTGATACCTGAGAGTCCAGTTTCCCTTGCGTTTTGCGGTCCGCAGAATTTGGTGTGCGGCCGCAGATTTGTTACCGACCGCAGAATTTATCTTGCGGCCGCAGATTGGCCATTTTTCTGACAGACCAATTTCAAAGAGTTGTCATTTTCCACCTTCAATTTGTGCGGTCCACAATGTAATTGTGCGGCCGCATAGCACCTTTTGCTATAGCAACCATAATTTTGTGGTCCGCACAATACAATTGTGGTCCACAATTCTTTCCACACTTAACCAATTTTCTGGGAACAATTCCTGTAAAGTACACTCATCCCTGGAACACACTTCAAATCCAGTTAACACAAAAAATAACACCTAACTACCAAAGAAGAAAAGAAAGGAAAAAGAACATGGGTTGCCTCCCAAGAAGCGCCTGATTTAATGTCACAGCACAACTAAAATTACCATAATTTGAAACGAATCAGTGCCACAACGTGGCCATCACCAACTTTTTCCAAATAGTGCTTCACCCGGTGACCATTGACTTGGAATAGCTCATTGGTTTTTTTCTTTAAGTCCAATACACCGAAAGGCGTCACACCCATAATTTCAAAGGGACCACTCCATTTAGACTTTAGCTTTTAAGGAAACATCATCAACCATGAGTTGAACAACAGAATAAAATCACCCACTTTGAACTCTTTGTTCCAAATGTATTTGTCATGCATATATTTCATCTTTTATTTGTACAAGGACGAACTTGCATAAGCATGGTACCATAATTCATCCAATTCATTCAAATGTGCAACCCTCAAATTAGAGGCTACATCCCAATCAAGATTCAACTTATTTAGAACCCATATGGCTTTGTGCTTAAGTTCCACCGGGAGATGACAAGCTTTTCCGAACACCAATCGGTATGAAAACATCCTGATAGGTGTTTTGTAAGCCGTCCGATAAGCCCATAATGCATCATCGAGCTTTTGGGACCAATCCGTCCGGTTAACATTCACTGTTTTGGACAAGATACTCTTTATCTCCCGGTTGGAGACTTCCACTTGACTGCCAGCTTATGGATGATAGGGAGTCATAACTTTATGAGTAACACCATACTTGCTAAGTAAAGTATCAAAAGCCTTGTTGCAAAAATACGACCCCCCATCGCTCATGATAGCCCGCGGATTACCAAGCGTTGTGAAAATATTCTTCTTCAAGAACGCCACCACACTTCTTGCTTCATTGTTGGATAGAGCAATGGCCTAAACCCATTTAGACACGTAATCAACCATGACCAAGATGTAGGTGTTTCCACAAGAACTCACATAAGGACCCATGAAATAAATACCCCACACATCAAAGATATCAATCTATAAAATAGTATTGAGAGGCATTTCATTCTTCTTCGAAATTCCACCGGCCTTTTGACATTCATAACATATTTTCACTAAATCACTTTCATCCTTGTAAAGAGTGGGCTAATAGAAACCCCAACTTAGCATTTTGGCCGCCGTTCTTGCTCCGCCATGGTGGCTACCATATGGCGAAGAATGACAAGCCCCAAGAATATCTCTTTTCTATTCTTCCGATATACATCATCTTCTAATTACCCCATACGTACAACTCCGGTAAAGGTATGACTCATCCTATTAATAATCTTGACAATATCGTTTGAGCTTGTTTCTTTGGTTTGAAAAGAAATCATCCGGGATAATTCCACACACAAGAAAATTTGCTAGATCCGCGAACCATGGAACCTCCTTCATTGAAATAGCCAAGAGTTGCTCATCGGGTAAGGAGTCATTGATTTAAAGGTCATCATGCGGCCTCCCCTCCTCCAAAACGATACAAGTGGTCCGCCACTTGATTTTTACTCCTTTTTCTATCTTAGATGTCAATATCAAACAATTGCAACAAAATCACCCATCTCATCAAGCGAGATTTGAATATTTCTTGCTCATAAGCTAGCGAAGTGCTGCATGATTTGTGCGGATAATAACTTTCGCACCCATTAAGTACGGGCAAAACTTCTCAATTGTGAAAACAATGGCAAAGAGATCTTTCTCTGTAATGGTGTAGTTGACTTGGGAACTATTCATGGTCTTACTAACATAGTAGACCTAATGAAAAATCTTGTTGATGCATTTCCCCAAAATAGCTCCAA
Source organism: Nicotiana tabacum (assembly GCF_000715075.1). Lineage (NCBI taxonomy): Eukaryota > Viridiplantae > Streptophyta > Magnoliopsida > Solanales > Solanaceae > Nicotiana > Nicotiana tabacum. Next base: position 168,689 of record NW_027438356.1, on the reverse strand, counting down.
CTGCTATATCACTAGCATCGCACATGAGCTCAAAAGGGATACTCAAATTACGAGCAGTGATAATGGGAGTGGTTTTCAACTTGAACTTTAACAATTCAAAGGCTCTCATGGAATCATCATTGAAGTGAAAATTAACATCTTTCTCTAAAATTTTGCACAACGGGTTCACCATTTTAGAAAAATCCTTGATGAAACGTTGGTAAAACCCCACGTGGCCTAAGAAACTCCGCACGCCTTTCCCGAAGTTGGAGGTGGAAATATAGAAATGACCTCAATATTTGCCTTGTCGACTTCAATGCCATTCTTAGAGATCTTATGGCTAAGGATAATGCCTTCCTCGACCATGAAATGATACTTCTCCCAATTTAGCTCCAAATTCGTTTCTTCACATCTTGCCAATACTTTATCCAAATTTGGCAAGAAATCATCAATGGAATCCCTAACCACCGAGAAGTCATTCATGAAAGCTTCAAGGTATTCCTCTACCATGTCCGTGAAGATAGCCATCATACAACTTTGCAAAGTCGGCGGTGCATTACATAAACTTTATGGCATCCGCTTGAATGCAAAAGTACCATAGGGACGTGTAAAAGTTATTTTCTCTTGATCTTCCGGAGCAATAAGGATTTGGTTGTGCCCAAATATCCATCTAGAAAGAAATAGAAATCACGGCCGGCCAAACTATCAATCATTTGGTCAAGGAAGGGAAGTGGATAATGATCATTCCTTGTGACTTTGTTGAGCTTATGATAGTCCATACACACTCTCCACCCGGTCACCATTTTTGTGGGAATCAACTCATTTTTATCATTAGTGACCACCGTCATGCCTCCCTTCTTTGGGACACATTGCACTGGAGAGGTCCACGAACTATCGGAAATAGGGTAGACAACCCTGACATCCAACCACTTGATAATCTCCTTTTTGACCACTTCTTGCATAGCCTCATTGAGTCTTCGTTTATGTTCAATAAATGATTTGGAGTCTTCCTCCAAGTTGATCTTTTGCATGCAAAATGAGGGGCTTATTCCCCGAATATCCACCAATGTCCTATCAAATAGCCTTCCTCCTATTATGTAGCACCACCAATGTGGAGTAGTGGTGTTCAAAATTAAACCGAAATCGAAAACTGAACCGAAACCAAAGCTTAATGACTTATTGGTATCAGGTTAACGGTTTAACGGACGGGGAACGGATTGAAATTTTTTTATTAACGGCTTATCGGTTTGGGGGCGGATTATTCAATTTTCTTAACGGATAATCCGTTAACCCGTTAAGAATATATATATATATATATAATTTGTTTTTATCCATATATATATTAAATATCAAAAACTCTTCCACTTCTTCCAGCTATTTGCTTAGCTTATTCTCCCACCCTACTATAAGATTGTTTAAGCTACTGTCTATGGTTTACCTCTGCTTTTATTTTTTAAAACTAATGCCTACTGTCTATGTTTAATAGAAGAACAACAGTATTGTCGCCACAACTTTTATCCCACAATATTGACGATAATACTGTCTTGAATTATGTTCTGAGGAAATAGCGCATCTGCGTTTCCTGTAAATTGTTTACTACTTATAATCCATACCTATTTCTATACATAACTGCCTTTTGCTCGGTGTTGTTTGTATGGTTAATGATATAGCGTGAAATGCCTGGTTGAGAGTTTAAGTTAGAAATTTAAAGTTGTTGTTTGAACTTTGAAGCTGCATAAATTCAAGCTCTGTTAGACGTTAGCTGCATGCCAAATATTTCTGTGTATTCTGCTCACTTATGGATTAATCATTTTGAAATATGTATCCTGGACTCACTTTGAATATAGACCGGAATTTCTCTATTCTGAATTTGTATGCTAGGCGTTAACAGACATATGTATGTCTGGACTCATGTAATGTAGTCTGCTTGGGATTTAATGGTAGGCGTTAACATACATGTATGTCTGGACTCATATGTAGTCTGCTTTGGGATGTAATCTAGCCTACAATGTGTTCTACTTTTTTCACTCTACAACACATGACACACTACATCATTCTTATGTAGGCGTTAGCAGACATGTTTGTCGGGACTCAATGTGTAATTTCCTATTATGAATTTGTATGCTAGGCGGTCAACAAATAATTAATGCACGCAATATAGATTTAATTAGGCCGATAAACCGCCCGATAAGAGCTAAATCGATACCAATCCGCCTGATATCTTATCGGGTGGCTAGCGGATTAATACATTTAAAAGCCGATAACCGTTAAGCCAAACCGTTAAGAGTAATTAACCGCCCAATCCGCCCGATAAGCAGCCCTAATGTGGAGTCAACCTGCACGTTAGTCAAACAAGAGGAAAGAATAACCGGTAAAGTATAATAAGAACCAAGTAATTCATACCAAAGATGTGGAGGCAGTGGATTCAACTCCAAGGTCGGAGGCTCTTCAATTGAAGGCTTTGTAGGAGGAGTTTTCCTATTTTAAAGATCCAAGGAGAGTTTCCGGGGTGCATAGTTGTACAACCCTATTACTTGCAAAGAATTCACACATTCCATGAAGCCATCCATATTGTCATCATCAAAGTTGAGCAAGAAAGCCTCCAACATATCACCCACATCGGTCACCAAGTCCACAAAAGAACACACTTCATTTCTATTAGGTTGCCGCATAGATTTGCACACGTGGAATATCACCTTTTCATCACCCACCCGGAAAGTGAGTTATCCGTCTTCCACATCAACAAGAGCCTTCCCCATAGCAAGGAAAGGCCTTCCAAGAATAATCGGCACATCATAGTCCACTTCATAATAAAGAATGACAAAATCGGCTAGAAGAATGAATATATCAACACGAACCAATACATCTTCCATCACTCCCAGCGGTCTCTTCGTGGTATGATCGACCATTTATAATCTCATAGATGTGGGTCTTGGTCCCAATCCCCCAAGTCTTGAAAACTGAATAGGGCATCAAATTTATACTTGCCCCAAGATCATAAAGAGATTTAGCAAACTCGGCACTTCCAATGGTACAAGGAATTGTGAAAGCATTTGGATCTTCCAATTTAGGAGCCATTGAAAGCATAATTGCACTCACTTGATGAGTGACTTTGATAGTTTAAAAATTCATCCAAATCCTTCATAAACTTTGCATAACCGGGCATTTGTTCCAAAGCTTCAACTAATGGCACACTGATCGAGAGACTCTTCATCATCTCAATGAAATTTTGGAATTGTTTCTTGCAATTTTTCTTGGCAAGCCTTTGAGGATACGGAAGAGGAGGCTTAGGCAATGGTGCCTTAGCCTTTTGCACTACCGGTTCCGGTATGTCAATAACGTGATCCCTAGATGGGTCCACTTCCTCTTGAGCCTCTTCCACATTGTCATCAATATCAATCCTCACTTCGTCATGTGCTTTCACCACATTGTTCGAGATCTATTCTTCTTGTACTATTTGCTCATCATCCATAAGTTGCCTTTGACTTGAGGTGGGTGCATTCCCACCTCTTACACTTCTTGTATTAACGGCCATGGCATTCCCCATGTTGTTCCCACCCTTTGGGTTCACCACCGTGTCACTTGGTAGTGACTCCTTAGGATGAGAATTTTGAGCTTGAGAGATTTGCCCCATTTGCACTTTTAAGTTGCGGATCGTTGTGTTGTGCGAGGAAAGTTGAGAATCGTAATTGGCATTCTTCTCCATTATTTGGTTGAACATGTTCTCAATACGCCTCATTTCATTGTTGGAAGAACTAGGACCATGGGAAGGATAAGGAGGTAAGTTGCTCGATTGTTGATACATCGGGGGCCTTTGAAAATCCAACCCCCGGTTGCCTTGATTATTGTTCCATACACCTTAATTGTTACCACCCTAATTACCTTGATTATTACCATTCCAATTTCCTTTATTGTTGTTGTTATGCCAATTCCTTGATTATTTCCACCACTCCAATTACCTTGGTTGTTATATTTCCAATTGCCTTGATTGTTTTGAGGTTGCCATTGTTGATGATTTGGGCCTTGGAAATTGTTCTGTTGCCATTGAAAGTTGTTGACATATTGCACCTCCTCTTCTTGGTCATTGTAAGAATCATCTTGATCAAACCCACTATCTTCTTGTACAAAATAATCCACTAGTTGATGCACTTGTGGACCCTTAATTTTTTGTTTGTTCACCATCATGTTTACTATCTCCATGGCATTAACTTGCCTAGGATTTTGCACTTATTGAAGTTGAACCTTTGCTAGTTTATTCATGGTGGTAGTCAATTCGGCTATGGCTTGCCCATGGTCATGCAACTCTTTATGGAGGTGAATCACGTTGGGATCACCTTGTGGAACATTAGCCCGAGATTGCCATGTTGATGATGTGTCTGCCATTTCATCTAAGATTTCACATGCCTCCGCATAAGGCGTAGTCATGATGTTCCCACCGGCAAAATGATTCACTACACATTGGTTGGTTGTGTTGATCCCACAATAGAAAGTTTGTTGAATCATGTTCTCTGTCATATCGTTGTTGGGACATTCTTTAACCATTGTTCTATATGGCTCCCATATCTCTTGTAGTGGTTCATTGGGCTGTTGCTTGAATGCTAGAATTTCATCTCTAAGTGTAGCCATGTGCCCCAGAGAGAATTACTTAGAGATAAACTTTTCCGACAATTCATCCCAAGTGTGAATGGAATGGTTCGACAAACGTTCCAACCAATCTAAAGCTTTCCCCCGTAGAGATAAGGGAAAAAGCCTTAGCCTCAAAGAATCCTCGGAGACATTTGTTTGTTTACTCCCCCAACACGTATCCACGAACCCCTTCAAATGTTTGTATGTTTTTTTACCCGGAGCACTAGGGAAGAACCCTCGTTGCTCAAGCAAGGTGAGCATCACATTGGTTATTTGAAATTTGCCAACCCTTATATGGGGAGGGACTATAGCACTTGCATATACTTCATTCGGCAACACCCGGTGTGGATCCGCTCGTGGTGGAGGTGGGGCTGGAGCGGGCACATTGTCTTGAGGCACTCGACCTCATCTATTGGCTTGAGGTTCAAGATGAAACTCATCCATTTGATCATCATCAACATCCAAAACCCCTAAAGCAATGTTTCTAAGATCCTTGTTTGCCATGGTTGAACCTATAATTTCCCAACACATTAGTAACATGAAAGGAAAAGAAGATATTCCAAAAACACACCCAAATAAATAGCTAACACCATTAGTGGATCCCCGGTAACAGCGCCAAAAATTGAATATCGTGCATAATGTACACCTCAAAATAAGGTATGAAATAGTTGATTGCAATTATAGTAACCCAACGAAGAGTCAGGATCGAATCCACAGGGAGCTTGATGAGAGTTAGGGGTATATATTCTAATGCGTGAATTTTAACTATCTTAGTTTGCACTTCCACAAAATGGTTTTGTTACTATCTCTATTTTTAAACTAAAGATTGAAAAGTAAAGAAATAAAACTAGGATAATTGTTTTTGTGTTTTTCAAGTTTGTAAAAAGCCTAGGGCTATGACCATCACCTAGGTGTTCGCTTAATGGGATAAAAACCTTAATGCTTATTTTATTGATCGGGGTGTATTATATCTAACAACTCTCAAATACCCACTCAATACCTCTCGGTCAGAGATTGATTTTGCCCAATTTGGCTTTCTCAAGTCAAAATGGGTATCACACAAAATGGTTGATAAAAGCTCAAGTCAGGTTATTACTGTCTCTAGGTTGAACCTTTTAATTAGGTTAATCAATCACTCGATTGACCCAATTTCTTGTTAGCCAAGTTTTCCTAGACTAAGTCTCTCTTTCTCAAGTAGAGACTAAGTCAAGTAGGCATGAACTAATATTTGCAACCATTAATTCCACAAATTAAAGCATAAATAATGCTAAATAATAAATACGCAATCATAAACAAACACTAAATAAGTACCCATAAGGATTACATACTAGGGTTGGATCACAACCCTAGTAAAAAGCTAGCTACTTATGCTTGAAATTGAAGAAATAGAAGAACAAATACTAATTAAACTCATATTGTAAAGTTACAATGATAAAATCTATAGTAAAATACTCTAAAATATAGAAAACTTCCAAAAGAGGCAAAGAAAAACGGCTACAGGACTTGTTGATGTCAAAAGTTGACCTAATTATATGAAACTCGTCTATTTATACAAGACTGGAAATTTTGGACAAAAATGCCCTTCGGGAGGTTCTACGGCCGCACAATTCCATGTGCGGTCCGCATTATTCTTCATCTTGCAGGAGTTGGGGTTCTGCGGCCGCATGATTCTGAACTGTGTCTGTGATACAACATTTCTGTGGTCTGCAGATTTAGAACTACGGCCACAACCTAGTCTTTTGTTGTCCGCACTTTTATGTCTGCGGCCGCAGAATTCTTGTGCGGTTCGCAATTTGGAGGGACTTGGAACTTGGAAATTTGCACACTCTGAAGTTGATTTCAAGCTCTTCGTTTGCGGCCGCGCACTTCCTGTACGGTCCGCAGTTTGCTAGAAAGTCTATTGGGATTGCCTTCGTTGTTTGCGGCAGCAAAATTCTTTCTGCGGACCGCACTTTGTATGCTTTTGTACTATTTTGTTGCCTTGAGCTCAGACTACTCCTTTACGAGTTGTATTTCATCTCGAGAGTCCAACTTCCCACATTCCTGCAACTTTGCACTTTTCATTAGTTATGGGAACACAATTTAAAGCTTTTATACTAAAACAAAAGCAAAAATGTACTAATAAGTAGTCAAAATTCTCACTTATCAGTAATCAATACACATCCGCATAGTCTCATATTTCTTCTTCACATATAACACCGGTGTACCCCAAGGCAACACACTTGGTCTGACGAACCCTTTTGCTAGCAACTCCTCAAGTTGTTCCTTCAATTCCTTCAGCTCTTTCGGAGCCATGCGGTACGGTGGAATAAAGATAGGCTGGGTACCTGGAGCCAAATCAATGCAGAAATCGGTATCACGATCTGGTGGCAAGTTGGGAAGATCATAGGGAAACATATTAGAGAACTCCCGGACTACGGGCACCAAATCAATTGTCGGAGTCTCTGTAGTAGTATCTTGAACATAATCTAGATAATCCAAACAACCCTTCTCGACCATGTGTTGAGCCTTTAGAAAAGAGGTAACTCGACTGACAGACGAACCCTTCCACTCTAATCTAGGCAACCTTGGCATCGCCAAGGTAACCATCTTGGCATGGCAATCAAGGATAATGTGATATGGAGACAACCAGTCCATACCCAGGATGACCTCAAAGTCGATCATATCAAGCAACAAAAGATTCGTTCTAGTCTCATAACCATAGAAAGTCACAATTCACTGGGTGATCTCTTTATCCACAGCAAAAGAATCGCCCACTGGAGTGGACACATAAATAGGAGTACCCAAGGAATCATGTGGAACACCGAGAAAATGAGCAAACAGAGATGAAACATATGAATATGTAGACCCTGGATCAAATAGCACTGAAGCATCCCTACCGTAGACAGAAATAATACCTGTGATCACGACATCTGAGGCCACTACATCTGGTCTGGCCAAAAAAGAATAGAACCTAGCTGGAGCGCCACCTGACTGGCCTCCACCTCTAGGAAGGCCCCTACCTACTTGCCCTCCGTGTCTGGGCAGCCGGACGGCTGGTGTGGCAGTTGGTGCTATAATCATAGGCTGCTGACCCTGCTGCACTGCCTTACCCTGAAACCGGGGGAAGAACCTCCGCACATGACTAAGATCCCCGCACTCGAAACAACCTCTCGGTATGGTGGACTGCTGACTTGAAATCTGACATTGATGGCTTGAATACCCACTGGAGGAACCCTGAATAGTTGGTGGGCGGTAGGAACTCTCTGACATGGCGCTAAAATAAGGTCGCACTGGAGCACCCCCGAGGAGGCGGCAGTGATGGATATATGGGCTTGCCGGATTGACCCCTCACAAACTGACCTTTTCCCCCAGCCGGGGCACCACTGAACTCTCCAGAATATAAAAACTGCTTAACCTTCGTCGCCTGCTCATGGCTACGCTAATGGACACCTTCTATCCTCTAAGCTATCTCCACAACTAGCTTGAAAGAAGTCCCCATATCAACCTCTAGGGACATGGTAGCCTGGATACCGGAGTGCAAACCTGCAACAAACCTCTGCACTCTCTCTGTATTGGTAGGAGGTCTCATATGTGCATGCGAGACAACTCAGAGAATCACGCATCATAGTCGGTCATCGACATCTGACCCTGCTAGAGCTGTTTGAACTGAAACCACAAATCTTTCCTCTTAGAGGGTGGAATATATATGTCCAAGAAGAGGCGTGTGAAATGATCCCAAGTCATAAGAGGAGAACCTACTGGTCTGCCGAGAAGATAATACTGCCACCATCTACGGGCCCTGTCCTCCAACTGAAAGGTGGTAGAGTCCACCCCGTGGGACTCTAATATCCTTATGTTATGCAGTATATCCCTGCACCGATCAATAAAGTCTTGGGGGTCCTCATGTCGCTCACCCCCGAAGACATAAGGGTGTAGTCTGGTCCATCTATCCAATAGCCTCTGCGGCTTGCCGGCCGCAACTAGTGTGGGCTCAGGTATAGCTGTTGCAACTGGCTGGGCTCCGCCCACGGGTAGTGTGCCTGGGGTTATGATATACGATAGTTGCATGCCTAGGTGCCTGAGCGGTAGGGGCCTGTGCTCCCTCTCTCGCCTGAGATGTGGCTGGGTCTACTGAAATAAGAGAAAGATACTTAGCACAACATCAACTTCATGATAGGAGGTCAAGGAAGAGTAGTTTCCTAACACCCTATAGCCTCTCGAAGATAAGTATGGACGTCTCTGCACCGATTCGCAAGACTCTATTAGGCATGCTCATAACTTGTCACACCTCCGTGAACCTAGTGCTCGAATACCATGTTGTCATGGCCTAATTTCTCCTATAGGCCATGATGGTGCCCAACGTCGCCGCTAGGCAAGCCAACGATAAACTAACCATGTGATTTTTCTTTTTAATAAGTTACCAAATAATTAAATTCTATTTATTAAGAAATTAAGGAGTATAAAATTTAATAAATAAAACGAAGGCAACTGAGTGGCAATCATAGTGATATATATACTCTAAAACCATAAAGTCTACTAGTATATGTGTCAAGACCTGGTGTCACAAGTGTATGAGCAACTACTAGAATATACAAAACTTAACTACTGTCTGAAATAAAAATAGACAGAAAATAAGTGCAAAAGAGAGACTCTAGGTGCTGCAAAATGGCTCAGGAAGCAGCTCACCACTAGGCCTCAGGGTAACAGGGGTGTGCGCCGGTATGACTTCCAGATGCACCTGCCTCAGAAAATACAGAAATTCTAAATAAGCATGGGTTATGTAAATAACAATAATAACTAAATAACAAGTAGGAAATAAATAATTCTTTCACTAATGGTAAATCCCACGTCACTTTGTGTCATATATAATTTTTAACCTCCCAATACATAAAATAATATCAAATATATTTAAGCTCTGAGTAATATCACGCACGATTATACTGAGGTCGTATGTCCCGAACCAGAATAATGTATACACTGCCGAGGGTCGAGCGACTCGAACCATAGATACATATATTCTACTGCCGAGGCTTTCGGGCCGCTCCACAAGAAGAGAGGATACTTTATAAACATTCAGTTTAAACGTTATTACAAGGCTAATACACAAAGAAACATAATTTCTATTAACGGTCAAGTATCTCGCCAAAACTTAAATAAGTGGAAGTCGGCCTTTTACAATTCCTCTATCAAGTTCCAATTATAATTTCTTCACTTTTAATTAACAAATAGGGTACAAACATTACAAGTATCTCATGATTTGGGTCCTAAACTATCCGGACATAAGTATAATTAGTAGTTACGCACAAACTCTCGTCACCTCATGTATACGTAGCCCCTACAATTAGGAGCAAATAGTAATTTAGATCACCTATGGGGTAAATTCCCTCTTACAAGGTTAGGAAAGAGATTTACCTTATCTCAAAGCTCGCTTCTGATCTAAAAATATGCTATAAATCCTCAACTCGGTGCCAAACAACCAGAAACTGGTCAAATATTGTATAAATTAATCAATACATGTTCAAAAGTTCATAATCTAACTATTAGAGTAATTACTCAACCCCAATTGGAAGATTCCTAAACTTCATCCCCGGGCCCACGTGCCCAGATTTCGGAAATATTTGAAGATAATTGTTATCACATTCCATAATCATTTTTCGTGGTTAAATTCCATTTTTGCCAAAACCTAGGTTTTTTTAATCTAAATCCAAAATTCTCACAATTTTACATGTTAAAATCTATCCATAATCTATGTATTTAACTTACATTGGGTAGGAATTACTTACCTTTAATGTCCAGATGGAAATCTCTCTCTAAGAAACTCCAAAATCTCCCCAAGAAGTGAAATAAAGGAACTAAAAATGGACTAAGTCCCGCAATAAATGGACCTCACTGCCCAGCGACTTCCGCTTCTGCGGAGCAATGGATGCATCTGCGGCTCCGCTTCTACAGACATTGCCACACAGACTCAGACCATGCCCAGGTCTTCCCTTCGTGCTTCTGCGGGCAACATCTCGCATCTGCGAGCCCACTTCTGTGGCACGAGCGCCGCACCTACCCATCAGCCCGCTTCTATGACCTCTTTCTCACATCTATGCCTTCGCAGATGTGGATCCTCTCCTCACTTTTTCGATCACTGGGCAGCCCACTCTAATCCGCTTCTGCGGCCTTTGGATCACTTCTGCGAGTTCGCACCTGCGGCTGGTCCTCCGTAGGTGCGATTGTGCCAGAAACTCTAATGCTTCAACAATTCTTTCCAAGTCCAAATGAGTTATGTGCCTCATCCGAATGGCATCCGGGGCCCCCGTGGCCACGCCCAAACATATCAACAACTTCAAAATTGTAAAGAGGACCTGCTCGACCTCACGAGACATGAAAAACAACACCAAAACTAAGAATCACACTCCAAACCAAATCGAATCAACTTATGAACTTCAAGTTATTCCTATTTGCTTCGAACGTTCCGAATCATACTTACACTACTCATAATGACACCAAATTTTTCGTGCATGTCTCAAATCACCTTACGGGGTTATTCCCAAGCTTGGAATCGCAAACGGACCTCAATAACACCAAAACCTACACCAAAACTACTGCATTTCTGTTTTTCCTCTTCGCCCCCTCCTTATTTTTCTTCTTATTTGTTGTGAAAACATAAGTGACAATGAGCTTACATGGTGTTTGTAAGGAGGTTCTAAGGTAATTAATAGATGTTTTACGATAGTGAGCTGTTGTGACACTCCTTTCTTTGCTACTGCTTAGGACATTTTCTTCTTCTTCTTAGTTGCAAGATGGATTTGTTAGATTTGTTAATGATTTAATAAATTTATGATTCAAGTTTTTTATTTATGATATTTATGATTTAAATTTGAGCTTATTTGAAGTTAATTTGGGCAGTATACCATCTGTTGGATTGTGAATATTCGAAGAACAAGTTTCTGGTACACACAAAATATTAGCTGCAATTCAGACTAAAACGTGATAAGTACATCTTAAATGCAATTATTGTAAGTGCATGCAAAATTTTGGTTGCACTTCGGACTAAATCTTCGTAAGTTCAAAAATTGCACTTAAAACTTATGCATCTGAATTGCAACTAATTTTTTGCATGCACTTAAGACATTTTGTCTAAAGTCACAACATATGACTTTGACTTTCCAACTTCAGATAAAATTTATAACTTCCAATGCGAATTGTGCTACTTCAATCTCGTACATCTTAAGTTGTGTCTGAAATGAGTAAAATAATATAATAAAAATTAACTTAAGGACAACTTAGTGGCCCAAAAATCAGGTATCTGTGCACTTTCCCCAATTAGCCAATAGGCCCAAGACAATATCCAAACTAATGTAAGAAAACTAAATCCTTTATATTAAAACTGCGTTTATATAATCTTGAATTCGTCTCTATCGCCAACGTAGAATTTCCAGTGAACAGCGTGCAGATGCATTGATCTTAGGAATGGAAGTTGCGCAAGAAGCCATTAACAATGAGTATTTCTACTGCCAAATATTTAAGTTTTGGGATAAGACCATCACAAATTTGAATTAAGTCTACTGTTGTGTCGAATTCACTATCCTCCCAATTATCCAATGAATAATTGACTATCAAACTCAATAAAATTAATGTTACTTAGTATTGGAGCTGTGAATATCGATTCATAACCATGTTTGGACGAGAAATTTTGCATCCTCTTAAGTACTGGAGTACGATAATATTATCCGATCTATTATTGTTATGGTGAAATAGTAAGTATTCCTCCATAACCAGAGGTCTCAATGTGGGATTTCTCAATGCAAATTTATAGTTAGTCAGACGGGTGCCAAATACTGGGTAAAAAGCTAAAAAAAGAAAGAAAGGTGTACTATATTATACATTTACTGGCTATTTTTTGTTTAAGATATTAGGTAGACGATTATTTGGGTTGATTTGTTTATAAAAATAAAACAAGTACTCTTACATTGTCTTCTTCATAAGCATCATTTATAAATAGTGAAGGTCCTGCAAAATGCATGGTACTGGACTGGTTGAGAATCCCTAGCTAGTAGATGTGTTACCATGTTGCCTTGTCGAATGTTGTGCCTTGGTAGAATGATTTCACTTGTCATAATTATTTCCTCAAACGTAAAAGGTTTAGAAAAGTGATACACAGGCGATATATATATAGTTTCTACTTACAGATACTCATTATGTTTTAAAAATAATTAACCTTCTATAAAAAAAAAAAGGGGCCCCTAAATTTGAGGGCGTAGAGCATATGCTTTAGTAGCTTTTCCCTAAAGCCAACATTGTCTTGTATGATAGTACACCTTTTTGCTTAGAGCTTGGAATTCTCATCTTGTTCAAAGTGTTTTAATCAACCCAGCTTCCTTAATCACATCAATTGTTGCTCATAAACCACAACTAATTGTCTCAAATAAAGATAGATCCAACAAATGCTTCTTTCTTCCTTTTATAATTTGAGGGAAAAAAAAAAGAAATAGGAAGTTAGCTAGTTATCTAGAAGATCCAAATAACATAAAAAGTGTGGTTTCAAAAGATGGAATATCTAATGTTTTTTTACCCGGAGAACTTATTGGATAACGATGGATAGGACAAGAATGAACAATCTTTAACCAGGTTGTAATGCAATCTGGATGAAACATATGAGATCAAGGCATGCACAAAAACTCTCTCCCCTGTCGAAGCTTTTCAAAACAGATGACACAGTCATCATTCAGAATATTATCACCAGCATCGATCCTCTTCAGCAAATGCAACACGGATGCCGTAGAAGCAGGTACCATCGAGCCCGGGGTCGACGGCCAGGGTCGAAGACAGAGACGAGGCTTAGGGTCGATGCCATGATCGAGGCCATGATTGAAGGCTCAGGCTCGATGCCATGATCGAAGGCCCAAATTCGATACCATGATCGAGGCTATGATTGAACTCCCAGGCTCGATGCCATGATCAAAGGCTCAAACATGATGCCAGGATCGAGGCCATGATTGAAGGACTAGGCTCGAAGCCATAATCGAGGCCATGACCGAGGCCTAGGCTTGATCCTGTTATCGAAGCCATGAGCGAGGCATAGGCTCGAGGGCCATGGTCGAAGAAACGATCGAGGCCCAGTTCTGAAGGCTGTCTGGGCAGATTTATAAAAGAGGCCATTCGTCCCATTCGCCATTTTTAACAAATTGGAGTTTGAGCAAAGGCAATTTTTGATAGATTTTCAAGGAAAGACATTGGGGTAAGTGATTTGAACTCGAATTTGGTCTATATTGTCACGACCCAAAATTTCCCACCGACGGGACCGTGATGGCGCCTAACATTTCCCTTGCTAGTCAAGCCAATGTTAGAAAATTGTTAAACTAATTCCTTATTTCCATTCAGTAAATAACAATAATTAACTAAGATGAAATATGAAAGGTACGGATATTTATAAAACTTTATTAATTCCTACTGCCCGGATCTGGAGTCACAATTCATGAGCATTCTAGAATTTACTACAAGTAATAGTCTGGAAGAAATACAACTGTTTGAATGAAAGAAAACAGTAGGGCATGAAAGATAGACGGGGACTTCAAGGTCTATGAACACCGATAGATCTACCGCGAACAGCGGACCAATAACAAAATCTCGATCAACCTGAGCCGGTATCAAAGCCTGCACAGAAAGTGCAGAGTGCTGCATCAGTACAACTAACCCCATGTACTGGTAAGTGTCAAGCCTACCTCGACGAAGTAGAGACGAGGCTAAGGCAAGGCACCTACAAATCAACCTGTACAAATTAATAGTGAATATACAAATAACAGAAATGAAGAACTAAACAGTAATTGTCGGGAGAGGAACATACTGAGGGGAGTATAAGATAAAGAACTACAACAGAATGATCACCGGAGCAGTCAATATACCATGAATCAACAGGAATAGTGAATACAGTAAGGAAAAATGCACGGCATCACCCTTCGTGCTTTTACTCTCAATCTCACCATAAAATTAACAGAAACGGCACGGCATCATCCTTCGTGCATTAACTCTCATATCATGGCACGACATCACCCTTCGTGCATTAACACTCACAATATGGCACGGCATCACCCTTCGTGCATTAACACTCACAATATGGCACGGCATCACCCTTCGTGCATTAACACTCACAATATGGTAGGGCATCACCTTTCGTGCATTAATACTCTCCCTTACCATAATGCAATGCATAAATAATAATAGGGAGATAAAATAACAAGTACAAACCTTACTTCAACATTTGGTTCCATAATATCAATCTCAACTTTGAAATAAAAACTCAATTATCACCAGAAAATCAGTAAACATGATAAGAACAATAAATTGAACAACACTAGTATAACACGTAGCAATTTGACATAGGAAAGAGACAATATAAGAAAAACAGAGAAACATGGAAAACATGTAAATTGGCGGTGCATAAGTACTCTTCACCTCACATATACGCCGCTCATATGGATTTCACATTGCAAGTAATCTAAGGTTCCTAATTCCCTTAAGTCAGGGTTAGACACAATACTTACCTCGCTCTAAAGGCCACTTAATTCTCAATCACAGCTTTTCCTTTGGGATTCACCTCCACACCACTCGTATCTATTCAAAAATGACTCAATAATATCAAATACTTCTAAAGGAATCAATTATATTGCATAAATTAAATTTCCCACATTTTCCTCCAAAAAGTCAAAAAATCGACCTCGGGCCAGCTTGGTCAAAATCCGATGTTCGGACCAAAATCCATTTACTCATTTATCCCCGAGCCTGAATATATAATTGGTTTTGGAATCCGACCTCAAATTGAGGTCTTAATCCCCAAATTTCCGAAATTCCTAGTTTCTACCCTAACCCCTAATTCTACCATGAAAACTCTAGATTTTTGGTTGATAATTCAAGAAATGTAATGGGTAATTGAAAGAAAATGGTTTAGAATCACTTGCCAACAATTTAGGGAAGAAATGGCTCTTGAAACATCGCCTCTCACCATTTGGTTTTTGAGAAAAATGAATTTTTGACTAAAATCACGTTTTTGGATTCTGTTAAGTGTTGGGCGACAGTGTTCATCGCGTTCGCGAGAGTAGTATCGCGTTCGCGAAGAGTATAGGCTGCCAAGCCTTCGCATTCGCAAGACAGTGCACGCATTCGCGTAGGCTACCCTTCCCTGGTCTTTGCATTCGCGAGACAGTGTCCGCGATGAAGAAACGACTGACTCCCCCTCCCTAATACCTAACACTACGCGTTCGCAATGGGCTTATCGTGTTCGCGAAGGGTACCGTGCCCATTGCTTCGCGTTTGCGACCAAGTCTTCGCATTCGCGAAGAATAAAACTTTAGCTGCCCAGTTTACTCTTCGCGTTCGCGAGAGTAGCTTCGCGAACGCGAAGAAGGACATGCAAGAACACCTGCTGCAGCAAAATACCAGATTTTCAAAGTCCAAAACATCTGGTGGCCTATCCGAAACTCACCCGAGCCCTCAGGGCTCCAAACCAAACATGCACACAAGTCTAAAAACATCATACGGACCAGCTCGCATGATCAAATCGCTAAATTAACACCTAGAACTACGAATTTAGCACCAAATCAAATGAAATTCTCAAGAATACTTTAAAATTTCTATTTTCTCAACTGGACGTCCGAATCACGTCAAATCAACTCCATTTCTCACCAAATTTCACAGACAGGTATTAAATATCATAATGAACCTGTACCGGGCTCTAGAACTAAAATACAGACCTAATACTAACAATGCCAAATATCAATCAATTCTTAAAAATAAATAATTTCCAAACTTTTAATTTTCATCAAAAATTCATAACTTGAGCTAGGGACCTCCGAATTCGATTCAGGGCATACGTCCAGGTCCCATAATTCGATACGGACCCACCGGGACCGTCAAAACATGGATCCGGTTCCATTTACCAAAAATGTTGATCGAATACAACTAAAATCAACTTTTAAGGCAAAAATTCTTATTTTCATTAGTTTTCAACATAAAGGCTTTCCGGGTAAAAATGAGATTTTTAAGGCTTAAGAGCGCAGATTTGAGTTCTAAAACATAAGATGACCTTCTGGGCCATCATATTCTCCACCTCTAAAATAATCGTTCGTCTTCCGCATAGAAAAGTACCAAGGCTGGTGAAAAGGTGGGGATATCTACTCCGCATATCGGACTTGGACTCCCAAGTAGCCGCCTCAATAGGCTGACCTCTCCACTGTACTCAAACTAAAGGGTAACTCTTTGATCTCAACTGGCGAACGTGCCGGGCTAGAATTACCACCGTCCACTCCTCGTAAGTCAAATCCTTGTCCAACTGAATAGAGCTGAAATCTATAACGTGTTACGGGTCACCATGATATTTTTGGAGCATAGACACATGGAATACCGAATGAATTGAGGATAACCCTGGAGGCAACACAAGTCTATAAGCTACATCCCCCACTCTCTCGAGGATCTCAAATGTCCCGATATACCTAGGGCTCAACTTTCCCTTCTTCCCAAATCTCATAACTCCTTTCATGGGCGATACCCAAAGCAATATTCTTTCTCCAACCATGAATGCAATATCATAAACTTTACGGTCGGCATAACTCTTTTGCCTAGACTGAGCTGTGCGAAGTCGATCCTGAATACTCTTGACCTTATCCAAGGCATCCTGTACTAAATCGGTACCCAACAACCGAGCCTCTCCCAATTCAAACCAACCAATTGGCGATCGACATCGCCTTCCGTATAATGACTCATATGGAGCCATCTAAATGCTCGGCTGGTAGCTATTATTATAAGAAAACTCCGCAAGTGGCAAGAATTGATCCTAAGAACCTCCAAAGTTTGTAAAACAAGCGCGAAGCATATCTTCCAATATCCGAATAGTGCGTTCTGACTGTTCATCTGTCATTGGATGAAATGCTGTACTCAACTCAACCCGCATATCCAACTCACATTGTACAGCCCTCCATAAGTGCGAATTGAACTGCGTACCTCGATCAGAAATGATAGACATAGGCACACCATGAAGGCGGACAATCTCACGAATGTAAATTTCAGCTAACCGCTCTGAAGAATAGGTAACTGCCACTGAAATGAAATGTACTGACTTGGTCAACCTCTCCACAATGACCGAAACTGCGTCAAATTTTCTCTGAGTCCGTGGGAGCCCAACAACAAAATCCATAGTGATACGCTCCCACTTTTTGAAGCAAACCACTAGGTCTCTGATCCTCGTACTTAACTTGCTGACAATTCAGGCACCGAGCTACATATGCAACTATATCCATTTTCATTCTTCTCCGCCAATAATGTTTCCGCAAATCTTGATACATTTTGGCGGTACCTGGATGAATAGATTACCTAGAGCTGTGTGCTTCTTCAAAAATTAATTCACGAAGCCCATACACATTAGGCACACAAATATGACCTTGCATTCGCGGAACCCCATCTTCCCCCATAGCAACTTGTTTCGCATCACCGTGTCGCACCGTGTCCTTAAGGACAAGTAAATGAGGATCATCATACTGCCTCTCTCTGATGCGCTCATATAAAGAAGACCGAGCGACTGTGCAAGCTAGAACCCAACTAGGTTCTGAAACATCTAACCTCACGAACTAATTAGCCAAAGTCTGAACATCTGCAGCTAATGGCCTCTCACAAACCGGAATATACGCAAGACTGCCCATACTCACAGCCTTTCTACTCAAAGCATCGGGCACCACATTGGCCTTTCAGGGGTGATACAAAATGGTGATATCATAGTCTTTCAACAAATCCAACCATCTTCTCTGCCTCAAATTAAGATCCTTTTGTTTGAACAGATACTGAAGGCTACGATGATCAGTAAATACCTCACACGAGACACCGTAGAGGTAATGCCTCCAAATCTTCAGCGCATGAACAATGGCTGCCAATTCTAAGTCATGAACATGATAATTCTTCTCGTGAACTTTCAACTGCCGCGACACATATGCAATTACCTTGCCATCTTGCATTAATACTGCACCAAGACCAATGTGAGATGCGTCACAATATACCATATATGATCCTGAACCTGTGGGTAATACCAACAGTGGCGCCGTAGTCAAATCAGTCTTGAGCTTCTGAAATCTCATCTCACACTCGTCTAACCATCTGAATGGGACACCTTTCTGGGTCAATCTGGTCAATGGGCTTGCTATAGATGAAAACCCTTCCACGAACCAACGATAATAACCTGCTAAACCCAACAAACTCTGGATCTCTATAACTGAAGTAGATCTAGGCCAATTCTGAACAGCCTCAATCTTCTTAGTATCTGCCTTTATGCCTTCTGCTGATGCAACATGCCCCCAAAAAGGCAACTGAGTCTAACCAAAACTCACATTTTGAAAATTTGGCATATAACTGATTATTCTTCAAAGTCTGAAGCACACTCTGAAGATGCTGCCCATGCCTCTCTCGACTGCTGGAGTAAATCAAGACATCATCAATGAATATAACCACAAAAGAATCCAAGTAGGGTTTTAACACCCGGTTCATCAAATCCATGAATACTGATGGGGCATTTGTCAGCCCAAATGACATCACTAGAAACTCATAATGCCCATATCGAGTCTGAAAAGCTGTCTTAGGGACATCAGATGCCCTAATCCTCAACTGATGGTAACCAGACCTCATAATTAATTACCCAAGTTAACGAGTCACATTTAACACCACCTAGGCGGGCACCTATCTCGTAGGTTAAAACTCAATAATTACAACACGAATTTGGCAAGTATGCATAGAGAATTTCATACAAAAAATTTTCAAATAAGCCTAGCAGGCATGAATCCCTATTAGTACTATAGTACAAATTTAATTTTAACAAGGGAGAATTTAAACACAAGAATTTTTATCACAAGGATCTCATCCTTATATAACTTCCACCACAGCTCATAACCCGGTTTAAACATATTAATTTATTTTAAAATACGAGGACCTCGGCCTCAGTTATAAATCACAAGTAATATGCACATCTTTCCAATCGAAACTTTCCATTTCTCCTTTTAAATAACTTTCGTTAAACAAAATCATAACACATAATGAACCCCATACCAGTAGGGCATATAATTCACAATTTATAATTAATTATCCAGAAATACATCAAAACATACCGAAATAAGTACTAGAAATGCACCTTTATCCTCACGGATCTTATTAGAGTCCATCATGGAATGATAGGTGTAGTTATCTCCATAAAACCTCCTCACATAAGTAGATTATAGAATTATGAAGCTCGCTCATAAGTGGAGCACAATAGGAGGACTCGTCTTGATACTCAGAATCGAATCAAGTTAAGGAAATTATTCCTTTATTTGAAATCGAGGTCGCATCTAGAACGACACCATCTGATGTAACGACCTCCACCATACCATAAAACAAATATAACAACGGTTGGGTCTCCACCTCTAGGACGCCTTCTACCCGCCTATCCTCCACGCTTAACTGATCGTGTGGGTGGTGTAGTAACTACAATGGGTCATGTAGCCTGAGTGCTTTGATGAAATATGCCTCTCAAGTTTGGGACAATTTTCTCATGATATGCCTAGTATCGCCGTATTCATAACAACCCCTTTGTGGATTTTGCTGCTAATATTGAGTATGTGCCAGATAACTGGAATAACCATTGTAGGAAACACATGTCAGTGGTGCATTTAAAGAACTTACTGGAATACCTCGATTAATCCAATGTGCGAACTGGGCTGGCCGACTACCCGAGCCCCCGCCATAATGATTTATACTCGCAGAGTAGAATCCACTGAATCCCGCAGAACCTCGAGACGTCTTGGTCTCCTTAGTTTCCTTTTTTTTCACCCCGAACACGTTCTAATATCTTGGAAATTTCTACCACTAGTGGAAATGAAGTATCAGTCTGTAGCTCCCGAGTCATACAAAATTTTACGATCATAATTAAGTCCTTTAATGAGTCTGTGGACTCGCTCTCTGGCTGTAGAAAGAAAAGTATGAATATGACAAGCTAACTTATTGAACCTGATGGCATATTATGACACCGTCATGGTAACCTGACACAATCGTTCAAACCCTATACGCCATGCATTACAGAGAGTCCGGGAAACAAACTCTTTCAAAAGTATTTCTGAGAACCGAGCCAAGTAGGCGATGTTGTATTGGCTGGTCTGCCCTCTTCATAGGCTTGCCACAAACACCTGTGGAGAATTATCTCTCCCAAGGCCAATTTCTTCTTTTGTTATGCTGACTCAACACTGTTGAGCTGACCCATTTCTTAACATACTCTTCGATTCTTCTTTGGGGTAAACTTTACCCCTATTTATATACAATGATCACAAAAGTAGAGCTCCATACAGACAAATCTTGGCACGAACCACATAGTCCAGAATCTCGTCAACCACTGTACTTCCTCCGAAGCATCCCAAAATCCGCAACTGTGACGTCCACACTGAGTAGATCTTTTTTAAATTTAAAGTTGTTTCTCTAACTCCTTTGGTACTGAAGTATAGGATTATTAAGTAGGCGAACATACCGCAAGTACCAACCTTATCCTCTACAAAATCTCAGGCCTTAAGCATGTGTAAATTTTGGGAGAACCTTTCATTACCACATATATACATTTCAGGCCAAAACTGATATAACACATGACTCGCAATCCATTTATTGATAGTGGACTCCCCCACTCGGCGCGAAGTCATAGTTCACCACGTCCGATGGTCCACAATATTAAACTTCACAACTCATATAAATCAACCAGATTCCAAGGTACGTTGCACCCCCCACATTATTCACTGGGTGATCTCTTTACCAATAATGGATCTGGGCTGATTTACCAATAATATTGACCGAAATCAACTAAAATCAACTTTTTAAGGCAAAGATTCTTATTTTCATTAGTTTTCAATGTCATACACGAGTCGATACAAAGGAATGTAAGATATAGGTTTCAAGCAAAATCAATGTCGCACGATAAGGAATGAAAGAGGTGATATTGTTCCTAAACTTCATAGCCTCTGAGAGATAAGTACAGACGTCTCCGTACCGATCCTTTAGACTCTACTAAGCTTGCACGTGACTCGTGAGACCTATGTAACCTAGTGCTCTGATACCAACTGTCACGACCCGAAATTTCCCACCGACGGGACCGTGATGGTGCCTAACATTTCACTTACTAGGCAAGCCAACATTAGAAAATCGTTAAACTAATTCCTTATTTCCATTCAGTAAATAACAACAATTAACTAAGATGAAATATACGAATATTTATAAAACTTTATAAATTCCTACCACCCGGATCTGGAGTCACAATTCATGAGCATTCTAGAATTTACTACAAGTAATAGTCTGGAAGAAATACAACTGTTTGAATGAAAGAAAACAGTAGGGCATGAAAGATAGACGGGGACTTCAAGGTCTATGAACACCGATAGATCTACCGCGAACAGCGGACCAATAACAAAATCTCGATCAACCTGAGCCGGTATCAAAGCCTGCACAGAAAGTGCAGAGTGCTGCATCAGTACAACTAACCCCATGTACTGGTAAGTGTCAAGCCTACCTCGACGAAGTAGAGACGAGGCTAAGGCAAGGCACCTACAAATCAACCTGTACAAATTAATAGTGAATATACAAATAATAGAAATGAAGAACTAAACAGTAATTGTCGGGAGAGGAACATACTGAGGGGAGTATAAGATAAAGAACTACAACAGAATGATCACCGGAGCAGTCAATATACCATGAATCAACAGGAATAGTGAATACAGTAAGGAAAAATGCACGGCATCACCCTTCGTGCTTTTACTCTCAATCTCACCATAAAATTAACAGAAACGGCACGGCATCATCCTTCGTGCATTAACTCTCATATCATGGCACGACATCACCCTTCGTGCATTAACACTCACAATATGGCACGGCATCACCCTTCGTGCATTAACACTCACAATATGGCAGGGCATCACCCTTCGTGTATTAACACTCCCCCTTACCATAATGTAATGCATAAATAATAACAGGGAGATAGAATAACAAGTACAAACCTTACTTCAACATTTGATTCCATAATATCAATCTCAACTTTGAAATAAAAACTCAATTATCACCATAAAATCCGTAAACATGTTAAGAATGATAAATTGAACAACACTAGTATAACACGTAGCAATTTGACATAGGAAAGAGACAATATAAGAAAAACAGAGAAACATGGAAAACATGTAAATTGGCGGCGCATAAGTACTCGTCACCTCACATATACTCCCCTCACATGGTTTTCACATTGCAAGTAATCTAAGGTTCCTAATTCCCTCAAGTCAGGGTTAGACTCTATACTTACCTCGCTCCGAAGGCCACTTAATTCTCAATCACAGCTTTTCCTTTGGGATTCACCTCCACAACACTCGTATCTATTCAAAAATGACTCAATAATATCAAATACTGCTAAATGAATCAATTATATTGCATAAATTAAATTATCCTCCAAAAAGTCAAAAATTCGACCCCGGGTCCGCTTGGTCAAAATCCGATGTTCGGACCAAAATCCGTTTACCCATTCATCCCCGATCCCGAATATATAATTGGTTTTGGAATCCGGCCTCAAATTGAGGTCTAAATCCCCAAATTTCCGAAATTCCTAGTTTCTACCCTAACCCCTAATTCTACCATGAAAACTCTAGATTTTTGGTTGATAATTCAAGAAATGTAATGGGTAATTGATATAAAATGGTTTAGAATCACTTACCAACAATTGGGGAAGAAATGGCTCTTGAAAAATTGTCTCTTACCGTTTGGTTTTTGAGAAAAATGAAATTTTGGCTAAAATCACGTTTTTGGATTCTGTTAAGTGTTGGGCGATAGTGTTCATCGTGTTCACGGGAGCACTATCGCGTTCGCGAAGAGTATAGGCTGCCAAGCCTTAGTGTTTGCGAGACAGTGCTCGTGTTCGCGTAGGCTACCCTTCCCTGGGCTTCGCGTTCGCGAGACAGTGTCCGCGATGAAGAAATAACTAACTCCCCCTCCCCAATGCCTAACACTACGCGTTCGTGATGGGCTTGTCGCATTCGCGAAGGGTAACGCCCCCATCGCTTCGCGTTTACGACCAAGCCTTTACGAAGAAGAAAACTTTAGTTGCCTAGTTTACTCTTCGTTTTTGCGAGAATACCTTCGCGAACGCGAAGAAGGACATGCTAGAACACCTGCTGCAGCAAAATACAAGATTTTCAAAGTCCAAAACATCCCGTGGCTTATCCGAAACTCACCGAGCCCTCGGGGCTCCAAACCAAACATGCACACAAGTCTAAAAACATCATACGGACCTGCTCACATGATCAAATTGCCAAAATAACAACTAGAACTACGAATTTAGCACCAAATCAAATGAAATTCTCAAGAACACTTTAAAATTTCTATTTTCTCAACTGGACGTCCAAATCACGTCAAATTAACTTCATTTCTCACCAAATTTCACAGACAGGTCTTAAATATCATAATGAACCTGTACCGGGATCCGAAACAAAAATACGGACCCGATACTAACAATGCCAAATATCAATCAATTTTTAAAAACAAATAATTTCCAAACTTTTAATTTTCATCAAAAATTCATAACTTGAGCTAGGGACTTTCTAATACGATTCCGGGCATACGCCCAGGTCCCATAATTTGATACGGACCCATCAGGACCGTCAAAACATCGATCTGGGCTGGTTTACCAATAATGCTGACCGAAGTCAACTAAAATCAACTTTTTAAGGCAAAGATTCTTATTTTCATTAGTTTTCAACATAAAAGCTTTTCGGAAACCTGCCCGGACTGCGCACGCAAATTGAGGATAGTAAAAATGAGATTTTAAGTATTAAGAGCGCAGATTCGATTTCTAAAACATAAGATGACCTCTTGAGTCATCACATATATACACAATTATATCATTATTTTTACTATTTAATTAGTGTTTTGAGATTGAAATTCAGAAAAATTTGAAATCTCATAGAAACGAATTTTTGAGATTTTGGTATTGATTCAGAGTCGGATTTGAGTGAAATTGGTATGGTTGGACTCGTAATTGAATGGGTTGTCTGATTTCGTAACTTTAGCCGGATTCCGAGACGTGGACCCTATAGAAGAATTTTAATTAATTTTGTATTTTTATTGAAAATGTATTAATTATTTTAGGGAATTGATCCTTATAATTTTTAGTGATTGTATCGAATTAGTTTTGGTTAAATTCGAGCCAATCAAAGTTGGATAATCGAGAAAAAGGCGTACTAGTGGATTAAATTAGAGCAAGACGAGGTAAGTCTCGTGTCTAATCTTGTGAGGGAGAAATTACCCCATAGGTAATTAAAGTAATAATTATTGCTAATTGTGGGGGCTACGTACGTACGAGGTAACGAGAGTCCGTGCGTAGCTACTATTAATGCTAAAGTCTGGGTAGTTTAGGACTCAAAGCATGATTACTTGTGTAAATTATATTCTTTATTTAATTAACATTATTTGATATATATATGTATATATATTATGAATTGTTAGATAAAAATATAAAAGGATGAAAATCTCATATGCTTGATTTTCTGTTTAAATTAATTAATTGTTAAGAAAAATTATTCACTATCTCGAATTGATCTTATAATAAATATAATCTCCTTCCGGAGGTACATAAGAAAATGTCCTCCTTTCTTGTTGAGCGGGCCGAACACCTCGGCA
This sequence comes from Nicotiana tabacum, assembly GCF_000715075.1. Classification (NCBI taxonomy): domain Eukaryota; kingdom Viridiplantae; phylum Streptophyta; class Magnoliopsida; order Solanales; family Solanaceae; genus Nicotiana; species Nicotiana tabacum. The sequence continues at coordinate 143,417 of NW_027438356.1, read as the reverse complement.
GGATAGATGCATCCATGGATTGCGCCGCACATCCCTCGGCAGTGTACACGACACTCTGGATCGGGTCGTACGACCTCGGCAGAAATCGTACCAAATAATAATAATTACATGATACTTTGATAGTTTATTGCAGCTTGTGAAGCTAATTGATAAATTGGAAATTATTGAAATTTAAAGAATAATTATCTCTCCTTGTTAAGGAATTATTGTTATTCCTGTAAATTAGGCTAATTGATAAATTGAAAATTTATTGAAATTGAAGGAATTTAATTAATATATGGAGAATTGTTGCTTTTGAAGGAATTTAATTATTTCTGCTGGTTAAACAAAATCATTGCAAATTCTATAAATCGTATTGACCAAGATATTGCAATTTTATTTTTATTTATTATTATTGATCCTTGGTGAGTATCAAAGACGGCCATCTCCTCTCTACCACTTCGAGATTAGGTTTGATACTTACTGGGTACACGTTGTTTACGTACTCATACTACACTAGCTGCACTTTTTGTGCAGGACCTGAGGCAAGTACTAGTGGAGGACCTATCATCGCACACCCACGTTATCCAGAGGCGTAGTGGTGAGCTACTTTTATGAGTCGTTCTGCAGCTACCAGTGTCTCTTCTTGTATTTGTATTCTGTCTATTTTATTTCAAACAATATTTGGAGTTTGTATAATCTACTAGATGCTCATATACTTGTGATACCGGGTCTTTGCACACACACTAGTAGAATGTTTGGATTTAAATTTTGTTCTTGGTTGTTTTACTTTACTAAATTCCTGCAAGTAAGAAGAGTTTAATTACTCGATTAATTTTTAAAAGAATTAAATATGAGTTTAAATTACTAATTGACTTGCCTAGCTGTAGTGTTGGGTGCCATCACGACCTATAGGTGAAATTGGGTTGTGACAGCTATAACCTGTACCAGGTTTTAAAAATAGTTCAAGTTACAATAGCTTTACGTATAATAAAAATATGATTTTTTTTCCCTACAAAGTTTTACAAGCATATCCTGTAATGTATCAAATGGTGAAGCACCCTTCCAAATTATCCAACATATCAAGTCTTGAATCTATGAATAAAACTCCAAATTGTATGGGCTTGTCCCAATATAAATAATATCACACAATGTTGATAGTATCTTTGGACTAATTGATCCCAACACCTAGGCCCAAGACAATTTCTAAACTATATACAACAATTAAAAAAGGTTTCATGGGGAGCCCTATTTTGATCGCTCCTAGTTACCTTGTGCTGCCGACTTTATAAAAAAAATTAATTATTATACTATGTACAAATAACTTCAGACAAAATACTGCTTTCTGTTTTTCCTCCTTATCCCTCTCCTTCTTTTTCTTATTTGCTGTGAAAACATAAGTGACAATGGGTTTACATGGTATTTGTGAGCAAGTTCTAAGGTAATTTATGATATTTTACATTAGTGAGCTGTCGTGACACTCCTTTCTTTGATACTGCTTGGACTTAGTTGCAAGATAGATTTGTTAGATTTGTTGTTGATTTAATAAATTTACGATTCAAGTTTTTCGTTTATGATATTTATGATTTAAATTTGAGCTTATTTGAAGTAAATTTGGGCATTATACCGTATGTAGGATTGTGAAAATTCGAAAAACAAGTTTCTGGTGCATGCAAAATATTGGATGCAATTCAGTCTAAAACGTGTTAAGTACATCTTAAATGCAATTATTGTAAGTGCATGCAAAAATTTGGTTGCACTTCGGACTAAAGCATCGTAAGTGCAAACATTGCACTTAAAACTTATGCATCTAAATAGCAACCAATTTTTTGCATGCACTTAAGACGTTTTGTCTGAAGTCACAACATATGACTATGACTTAACTTCAGATAATATTTGTAACTTCTAACGCGAATTGTGCTACTTCAATCACGTACGTCTAAAGTTGTGTCCAAAATTTTTAAAATTAAATAAAAAAACTAATTTAAGGACATCTTAGTGGCCCAAAAATCAAGTATCTGTGCACTTTCCCCAATTAGCCAACAAGCCCAATTTCCAAACTAATATAAGACAATTAGATCCTTTATATTAAGCTGCGTTTATATAATCTTAAATTTGTATCTATCGCCAATGTAGAATTTTCAGTAAACAGCGTGCAGACGCAATGATCTTAGGAATGGAAGCTGCACAAGAAGCCATTAACAATGAGTATTTCTACTGCCAAATATTTGGGTTTTGAGATAAGACCAACACAAATTTGAAGCAAGTCTACAGTTGTGTGTAATTCACTATTCTCCCAATTATCCAATGAATAATTGACTATCAAACTCATTAAAATTAATGTTACTTAGTAGTGGAGCTATGAATATCGGTTCACAACCATGTGTGATGACCCAAAATATCATCTTTAAATTTAATAAGTAATTATGTATTCTAAAACCTTGAAAAGCACCATTTCTCATTTCTCGACTTGCGTGCGCAGTCCGTACAATTTTCCAAAAAGTTTTTATGTAAAAAATGGATTAAAATATGAAATAGAGCTTTAAAACTCAATTGAGTTGACTTTGGTCAACATTATTAGAAAACGGATTCGGATCAGTATTTTGACAGTTCCGGTAGCTCCGTATCGTGATTTGGGACTTGGGCTTATGCCCGGAATTTAATTTGGAGGTCCCTAGCTCAAGTTATGACCATTTAACGGAACTAGCAATTTAAAGGCTAAAGTTTCCAAGTTTGATCACAGGGTTGACTTTTTGATATCGGAGCCGGAATCCGATTCTGGAAATTTGAATAGCTCTGTTATGTCATTTATGACTTGTGTGCCAAATTTGAAGTTATTCCCGATTCATTTAATACGTTTTGGCACGAGGTTTACAAATTAAAATGTTTATAACTCAAAGTTTGAATCGGGAATAGAATTGTAATTTCAGCGTTGTTTGACGTGATACGAGACCCCGAGTAAGTCCGTATTATATTACGGGACTTGTTGTGATATTTAGATAAGGTCCCGAGGGGCTCGGGTGGGACGAAATTCGGATTGTTTAGAGCATGTTGAAAGCAGCAGGTTCTTGGCAGAACCTGGTGTAATCGCACCTGCACAATGGTAATCGCAGGTGCGCAACCGCATCTGCGAGAAGCTAGTTGCTTCTACGACCTGGGCATTGGCCAGTTGCATCGCTTCTACGGAGAAATGGGGCGCAAATGCGCGACCGCTTCTGCGAAGGCTGGACCACTTCTACGGAAGAGACCGTTTCTGCGGTCGTTTGGTCGCTTCTGCGACGTCGCAGGTGTGATAGAAATGTCCGCAGATGCGGAACCTCGCTTGGCAGCCCCACTTCACAAATGCGAGATTTTTCTCGCAAATGCGTTACCACATATGCAAAAATATAGCCCGCAGATGCGAAAATGCTGGGCAGAATAAATAAAATTGAGTCTTAGCCATTTTTACTCATTTTTGAGTTTCAAGTCTCGGATTTGGGCGATTTCAAGGGGGATTTTCACGAGTTTGAATTGGGTAAGTGTTTTTTTAACCAAAAGTGATTATATTTCACAAATACATGTCTATATTCATCATTTATTTCGGATTTAGATGGAAGAAATTGAGATTTTTATAAAATCTTTCAAAAATGAAAAGCTAAGATTTGAAGGTCCATTTAAAATCGGAATTGGACAATTTTTGAATGGTTTAACTCGTATCGGAACGGGTGTTCGAATTTTATAGATTTTCCGGGATTTGAGACGTGGGTCCCACTATCGAATATTTAAATGAATTTCGGATTTTTATCCGGAAAATTTATAAATTCATATGGAATTAATTCCTATGATTAGTATTGAATGTGAATATATTGTGAGAGCGAGTTGCACGCTGCTACAGAATTGTTGGAAATGATAATTGGTTATGACTGCTGAGTTGGCTTCAATTATTATAAACGAGTTACCTGATTTATTCCTATTATTGTTGTTGTTACTAATATTGCGTACAGGTAATGTAAGTGACCCGTCTTAGCCTCGTCACTACTTCGTCGAGGTTAGGCTCAGCATTTGCCAGTACGTGAGGTCGGTTGTACTGATACTACACTCTGCACTTCTTGTGTAGATTTTGGAGTTGGTCCCAGCGGCGTACCGTAGACTTGCTCGGATTTCAGCTACCAGAGGAGACTTGACTCATAACTGCATGGAGTCCGCAGTTCTGAAGTCCCTGTCTATTTTACTTTAGCTGTGTGTTTATTTTCAGACATCTTTATTTTATTCAGACCTTTATTTGTATTTATTCTAGAAGCTCGTGCACTTGTGACACCAATTCTAGGATGGTATTTAGACACCATTGTATTTATGGATTATTTCACTATATTTCAAACTTTGCTTCCGCTTTTGTTTCCTTGATTATTAATAATGTAAATATTGTTTAAAAATTGATTAATATTATTCTAACGTTGGCTTGCCTAGCAAGTGAAATGTTAGGCGCCATCACGATCCGAAGGTGGGAATTTGGGTCGTGACACCAAGTTTGGATGAGAACTTTTGCATCCTCTTAATTACTGGAGTACGATAATATTGTTCGATCTCTTATTGTTATGGTGAACTAGTAAGTATACCTCCTTAACCAAAGGTTTCTTGCACAATCAAATCACCTTTGTTATAAAGTACTTATCTCCCAATGTGGGATTTCTCAACGCACATTCATATTTAGTCAGACGGGTGTCAAATACCGGGTAAAAAACTAAAAAACAAATCCTTGTAAGTCTAGACTAATTACTCAAGTTTAATTATATTCTGATTTTATTAAAGTGACGATATGCATTCAGAACAAAGTCTAAATTAAACTGTGCAATGTAATTTACCAAGATGAGTACTATTAGCTTGACAATGATATTAACCTTTAAACTTATAGTTCCCACAAGATTTTAGTCTTTAATACCTAAATTTAAAAATAAAACAAATTTTTTTTGATTTTTGTGGCCTAAATCTGTCATTTATGCTTATTCAATAGATGATTATATTCTTTAAGTGTCTTTGATACATTGATTACACACAGTTATATATACACATATTAAATGTGATATATATATATATATATATATATATATATATATATATATATTACATTCAAAGATTATTTTTAATTTAAGATATTATGTGGATGACTATTTGGTTTAATTTGTTTTCCAAATAAAACAAGTACTCTTACATTGTCTTCTTCATAAGCATCATTTGCAAATAGTGGAGATCTTGCAAAATACATGGTACTATTGGCACTAGACAAGTTGAGAGCTTCCCTAGCTAGTAGATGTGTTACCTTGTTGCTTTGTCCAATGTTGTGCCTGAGTAGAATGATTTCACTTGGTTTAGAAAAGTGATACACATGTGCAATATATATATATCTAGTTTCTACTTAAAAATACTCATTATGTTTTAAAAAAATTAACCTTTTATAAAAGAAATGAGGCCCTTAAATTTGGGGGCCTAAAGCATATGCTTTAGTAGCTTCGCCCTAAAGCCAACGATGTCCTGTCAGTATACTTTTTTTTTGAGCTTGGAATTCTCATCTTGTTCAAAGTGTTTTAATTATTCAATTCAGCTTCCTTAATTACATCAATTATTGCTCATAAACCACAACTAATTATCTCAAATAAAGACAGATCCAACAAATGCTTCTTTCTTCCTTTTATATTTGAGGAAGAAAAAAAAAGAAACGGAAAGCTAGCTAGTTATCTAGAAGATCCAAATAACATCAAAAGTGTGGTTTAAGAAAATGGAATGTCTAATATATTTTCACTGGATTTATTGGATAACGACAGATAGGGCAAGAATGACCAATCTTTAACCAGGTTGTAATGCAATCTGGTTGAAACATTTGAGAGCTGCATGCACATCAACTCTCTCCCCTGTCGGAATATTATCACCAACATCGATCCTATTCAGCAAATACAACACGGATGCCGTAGAAGCAGGTACCATCGCATTGAAGCTCGAAAATTCTTATGTATCACGATAATGGTCAATAACTAAAGCTACACCAACTATCACTTCCACTACGAAGCGACGCTTGTTGGACTCATCATCAAGAATTTTCTTACTTTGCTATCATATCATGAATGATAACGTGACGATAATTATTCTCCAACTTCTAGCCCCAATTCTCATGATTTCCTTGCATGACACTGTAGAAGTTGTCATATGACATGTATATAGAAGGGTCAAGTTTGAGAAGAAGTGATTTTACATGAATTTCATCATATTGGAATTGTGCACGGTCATGAGGTGGTCTATACCAATATTGGTCATTAGTAAGAAGATGAAATTGAAGGGATAGTAACGGGGGTAAACAACAAAGAGAAATATTATATATTGATCCTTGTAATTGCCGAATTATGACGCTAGCAAGTAGCAACGGAGGAGGGATGGTGGTATTGGAAAACACTTGCCATATATTCAAATAGTTGAGATAATGGGAAACGAGGTGGTCTCAACCTGTATTTATACCAGTTAAGATCCTAGACCCACTCAACTTAAGAATCTGAATTTTGACACGGAAAAGGTTAGTTTGTTCTGTCCTATACATGACCCAAATAAAAATAAAACTTAAATCAATACCTTTTCCCTGTGGAAGAAGGATTATCATAAATAAGTTGAAACAGATTAACTTAAAACTAAGGAACAACATATCCAAACAAAAGCAATAATTTTTTAGCTATAACGCTAACAAATATATTTATAACAGGACGATCTTTGTAAAATTATCCCTCTATATAGTTATTTTTTATGGGTAATATAAAAGCGATATTTATTGAAATAGAATCTCTAAGATTACCAACACTAATTAAGTTAAGAGATTCTGATCATATATTTTAAAACTTCAATATACTACTTGTGACAAAGAATATTAGGCGAGTACTTATACTTCAAAAATGTATTAGCTTTTTCAAAAAAATTAATTATGAATTATGCATATCTTTTGAGATTTTACATTTAAAGAATTCTTATCTTTTAAAATTTTAAAATTGATTTCCCGGATAATATTTGTCTATAACAGTCAAATAATATTTAAACGTCAAATGTTATTATAGTCAATTACTATAAAAGTTAAAAACATATCGAAACAAACGAGACTATTATAGTTAAGGTTCGAGTGTAGTTGGAGAATATCTGTAAGTTGTTAGCCCAATTTTGTTTAAGACGGAAGTGTTGTTGCTGTTGCCGCTGCTGCTAGCCCAATTTTGTTTAATTCTAAAAGAAATCAAGTTTGAGGGGGGAGGGGGACAATAAATCTTAATAAGAAATTGAACATTTAATTTTTAATGGACATAAATTATAACGGAAAGTCTATCACTTAAACAATTCCATAGATAATTAATGTGTCCATGATCTTCCATCCTAGTTAGTTTAGATTTTGTAACTGATCTAGTACAATCATACTGTTGCTCTCGCAATGTCACCAAACAACGAATTGGAAAATTTGAGCAGTATATGATTAAAAAATACCATCAAAGATTTGAACATAATATTTTTATTATCACAATTTGCTTGTTCAAGCTGTAACAGTAGCTTTCCACTTAATATTCATGTGGAGTATCATAACTTACATGCAGTTCCACTTTTACATCATATCTCCATACAATTAATTACTACTTAAGATTTAAGACAAATTGTTAGAACAAGGATTACAACAATATTAGAAAACGAAAATAAATTTGTTTGGCTTAGAGGCACGTAAAGAAAACATTTTTTGAAGTGTCACGATCCGAAATTCCCACATTCGTGACCGTGATGGCGCCTAATATTTCACTTGCTAGGCAAGCCAATGTTAGACTAATTTTAGTCGTTTTTAACAGTTCTGTTTGAATGGTAATAAAGAAACCAATTATCTAGAATAATCTCAAAATAGAAATTTCCTAGAATCCCAAAACTGGTAGTACAAGTCACAAGCTCTACAGAGTTTACTAGAAAAACTTTAAATGCAATTGTTCCAGAGTAGAATCAACAGTGCAAGAAATATCAGAAGGTGACTCCGAAGCCTATGAACGCGACATCAGACATACCTTGAGTTTCCACAACAATGCTCGATCAACTATCAAGAATATCAATAACTCTGGGGGTACCTGGATTTACACAAAAAGATATGTAAAAGCATAGTATGAGTACACCACAGTGGTACCCAGTAAGTATCAAGCCTAACCTCAGTAGAGTAGTGACGAGGTCAGGTCAAGACACCTACCGGACATATAAAGTTATACAGTATGTTACATGAAGCTAACAAAGAAAGAGTATCAATGTAAGGCCAATAATAGAAGAATTTCCAATATAAATCAACAATGAAAATAATGAGAACATGGATGGCATCGAGCAAACAATCAAGCAATTGAGCAACAATACAGTCAGAGAACAAATATAATACAAAAATGGCGCGTCATTACACTTCGTGCTTTTACCCTCGTCCTTGCCATGAAATGATGAATAATTTAAACACAATTAAACACAATTCCAACTTGAACATAGTAAAGCGTCAAATGAGATATTAAGCCAATTTAGGATTTAAATAAGGTAAAATAGTTGAGAGGTTGTGCAATAGAATATCAATTTAGTTTAGGTTAGAGATATATGATATCCAATAAAACATTAAATTTATACAAATTAAGGCATTCAATCAAATTTTAACGAGATAAATATGAGATTTATTAAAGTAAAACGTAATAATAATTTTTTTCACATAAATTATACGACAATAAGATAATGAGAAAGTTGAGGTATCAATTAGAGTAAAAATATAATTACCATTTAAATTAGTAGATAATAAGATATGAGTTTTATTTTTGAAAGACACGCAAGTGGAACAATTTGAAAATTCTTTCATTTATATCTGCTAAATTTTCAGCAATTTAACATATCACATAGAATGCATGACTCACACAAGAACTCCATTTTATTTTATTTTTAATATATTGACGATTAATTAATTATGACCAAATACAATTAAGTTGTCAAAACCCAAAATCCGACTAGTCATGATGGCACCTAACCCAACCCGCTAGGTAAGCCAATTATCAAATATCCAATTACAATAACAATTATTAAAGCAATTTAAGTAAAGAAAAATCTAAATCTTATTCATTCCCCAAGAACTGGTAGTACAAATCATGAGCTTCTAAGAATAGAGTTTTCAAAGATGAAATGAAGTAAATACATCATCTGTTTGAAAAGTACATAAACAGAGTTTTATAGTTCTAAGGCTACCACGAACAAGAGGCAGCTACAACTGGAACGCAGGTACATCTTTAGATCCAGCTCCCAACGAACACAACAACGTCAATGGCCAACATCTGCACGCAAGGTCCAGAAGTGTAGTATGAGTATAACCGGCCCTATGTACTCAATAAGTAACAAACATAACCTTAGGTTGAAAGTAGTAACGCGCTAACAAAAAGGTCAGGTCCAACACCAATATTTCACAATAGTTCATAACAACATAGTACAATAACAAAAGAGTATCTTAGAAATAAAAGGCTCAGTTTGTTCACAAATCCAGAAAAATAGGCATTTCTTTTCAAGTATCTCACTGAAAATCCAAATCTTTTACCGAAAAAGCAAAAATACGAGTAAGTTTGAAAACTGTGATTTTTTCCAAAATCCTTTCAACAACGAGTAAGATGTTTCATTTTCAGATAGCATGAGGAAAGTACTTCTTTATGCCTACATGTCAAGATATATGTAAAATAATAAATGTCCCCAAAACTGGGTAGCAGAAGGAAATGCACCTCTATGCATATATCACAAGTACGCATGTCAAATGCAACACATCTCGTTCATAAGCTCACACTCTCAGAGTACTCAATCTCACTGTCTCACATTCTTTCTCACTAAGCTCACCACACTCAATCACTCAGCGATGTAATATTTATAGTCGACTGCACTCACTGGGGGTGTGCAAACTCCGGAGGGGCTCCTTTCAGCCCAAGCGCTATATCGCTGCGACGTGCAACCCGATCCCATAGAATTTAATCAATATATCGTTACGGCGTACAGCCCGATACCATAAAATATAATCAATATAATATGTTGCAGCGTGCAGCCCGATCCCAAAATGTCACTCTCACTCTGGCCCTCAGCCTCACTCAGTCATCAATCTCTCCAGTCTCACTCACGGGCTCACAATGTTATGAAACTAGCCCGACAACAATGATATAATTTATCAATAAATAATAACTGAGACTGAGGTATGGTATGAATGCATGGATATGATTGAGTATGAAATATCAATGAAATCAGTGAGATGACAGTAAGAAATAACCACTATGGGTCCAAACATTATCGGCATAATGGCTAAACATGGTATCTAGCATGATTGACAACTTAACTACTTTATCACATGGTAAAAACACGGATATCAACAAAGTAGGACCACTATACAGTTTCATGGGAACAACAGAGTCTCAATTCACATGATGCACATCCACTCACCCGTCACCTAGCATGTGCGTCACCTCAACACTAATCACATAACACGTTTTTAGGGGTTTCATACCCTCAACTACAAGATTAGAAGAATTACTTACCTCGAACAAGCCAATTACAATACTAAGCAAGCCAAGCGATACTCTAAAATTCCATCTCGCGCGTTCCGACCTCCGAACGGCTCAAAACTAACCAAAAATAACTCAAAGACATCAAACAATGCTAAAGGAACCAATCCCGATCGAAAAAGATAAAATCTTGAATCAAAAGCCCAAAACTGGCCAAAAGTCCAACCCGGGCCTGCACCTCAGAACCCAACAAAATTTATAAAATCCAACAACCCATTCAATTACGAGTCCAACCATACTAGTTTCACTCAAATCCGACTCCAATCCAATGTTCAAAACTAAAAAATTCACATTATAAAACTTTAGGCCCAAACCTCCAATTTCCTCTTTAAAATTCACAATTCAATTACCAAAAACGAAGATAGATTAATGAAATATAACCAAAACCGAGTAGAGAACACTTACCCCAATTCATATGGTGACAATTGCTTGAAGAATCGCCTCAATCCGAGCTCTATAGCTCCCAAAATATAAAAATGGCCGAAAGCCTCAAAATAGAGTACTTTATACTTCTGCCCAGGCATCCTCTTACGCGAATGCGGTAGAAGCCTCGCGTTCGCAAAGCACAAACCAACACTGCCTAACTTTTCACTACGCGTTCTCGGAAAAACTCTTGCAAATGCGATGAAACACACTACCAGACTTCCGCGATCGCGAACAACTCACTGCGAATGCGATGAAGAATCCATATAGACTGACCAACACCCGCTCAACACTACACGAACGCATAGACATGGACGCAGACGCGAAGACTACATTCTTCAATCCAGTGCGAACTCGACCTCAGAAGCGCGAACAAGAAGAACAAATAGCTCCACTGACCAAACACCTTTTGCGATCGCGGCCAAGCCTTCGCGATCACGAAGAACGTCCGAAGCAACAGGTAACAGTAGAAAAACCAGCAATGCAAAAACCATTTGAAATGATCCAAACTACATCCGAAACTCACCCAATCCCCTCGGGACCCCATCCAAATGTACCAACAAGTCCCATAACATAATACGGACCTACTAGAGGCCTCAAATCACACATAACAACATCAAAACGATGAATCGCACCTTAAATCAAAATCTATGAACTTTGAAACTTCAAACTTCCACAACCAATGCCGAAACCTATCAAATCACGTCCGATTGACCTCAAATTTTTCACACAAGTCACATTCGACATTACGGACCTGATCCATCTTCTGGAATCGGAATCCGACCCCGATATCAAAAAGTGCACTACCGATCAAACTTTTCAAAATTTCAACTTTCGCCATTTCGAGCCAAATTCAACCACGGACCTCCAAATCACAATTTGGACGCGCTCCTAATTCCAAAATCACCCAACGGAGCTAACGGAACCATCAAAATTCCAATCCGAGGCCAGATGCTAAAAAGTCAAACTTGGTCAACTATTTCAAATTTAAAGCTCCCTAGTTGAGAATCATTCTTCCAAATCAATCCCGAATAACCTGAAAATCAAAACCGACGATTCACATAAGTCATAATACATCATACAGAGCTACCCATGCCCGTAAACTACCGAGCGAAGTGCAAATTCTCAAAACGATCGGTTGGGCGTTACATTCTCCCTCACTTAAACATACGTTTGTCCTCGAACGTGCCAAGAGTTGTTCTCAAAGTCATCAAACCGTTGTGTAACCTTACCATGCACATACCTGGGGGTGATCCCACGTCACCCTATCCCATGCAGGTCCGATAACACAACATAACTGAAATTTCTCAATTCAACCTAGCCCACAAGCCTTAGAATCCAATTTCCAACATCCAGAGTTTCTTGTAAGATCTATATCTGCAACCTACACCGTGTATAAGTCTGAACAAGTTGTACCAAGCCATGACCATAACCCAAGATACAATTGCATGATATATCACATAACACAGATACTCATAGCAATGATTTCTAATCACAGTAGCTGCTCAAAACAACTCAATGCCGGTATTAAACCTCATATCAAACAAGACTCCATTCTAAAACCTTCGTACACTACTGATGATGAAAGAAACACGTAGAAACTCATAACTATTCATTAGATCACCAGACATGGAACTCTCTCAAATTCGACAAGAACTATAGCAATTTTCTAATCCATCTTTTGATATCATCCTTCCAACTAAGCTGTAATCTATTCCGATAGTATCCACTCAAGGTCCACTAACCTCATCTCATCCAACACGACCACTCTAGTGACATGACACACCCATACAATCTAAAGCCGCAACCCGTGCAAGTAGTGCGCCAATAAGCAAGTGCGTAGATTGGAGGTGTTGAAAAACATTCCAAATGTACTCAATCATGAAAATGACTCAAACAAGAGAACCGTCCTGCATGCTCAACGTGTGCCACCACAATGCAATGCTAAGAACCTCTCACAACCCGTAGAACCAACACATATGAATCTAACACAAGGGATCATATCTCAACATAACTCTGCCGCAATGCGCGACCCCATCCAAACACTGGCCCATACGAGACACCTCGAGCCACCATCCTTAAAATCAATAACCACGCATAACTCGACATTAATTACCCAAAGTGCATAATCATAACCACGGAGAATCAGATGACACAATGCCACACAAAACCCAAAAGAACATAACACATATGCCATTAACCATGCAATACCCAATTACTCATCTCACTCAAATTCTCCTATAAAGACCAAATAAAACCGCACCAGGTGTGCATATAACCAACGAATCACAACTCCTTGTAGCATAGAAAAGTAACTCACAGATCATTTCAGAGCACAAATAAGCTCAACAACAACCGAATGGCACATCCCTCAATAATAGCAGTATGGAGCTAACCAATCCGGCTCAGTGTAGAATACACATCCTAATTGAGCCTACCAATGGACCCCCAAATCAACTCCGGGCACCCACGAATAGATAAATAATCCTCCGAAAGCCCACAATGACTAAATCATAACAAATATTATCACTTGGCTAGCTTCAGCCATCACTTCACAGTCCATTCAGTGAAGAATGGAACACACGAATCACCATATCTGATCCCAACCCCACCGCCCGAATGTCTAACACATCTCTCACATACGATCATACCATGAGGAATTCTTCTAACATTCTTCCGTGCCACATAGCAAAATTTTGAATATCAGCAGTCGATCAAACAGGAGAGTGCCGCAGTACCAGTGATGTATCCATAATTAAAAATACATTGCCCCATATGAAATGTATACTCTCATCAAGTCGTACCAAATAGTAACATCATTAACCTAGTCATCTGAAACCGTCCATGTTGCCTACGAACTTATGCCCTTCCCTTTGAAATTGATCTGTGACCCTGCACATGCAATTCTTAATCCCACACAACACACCGCATCTACCATGCCATCATGTGAAGAGTACAAGAATCTCATAGTCAACTCTGAATCACAAGCAGAATACATACCCGTTCAGTCAGAAACCTTCCATTTGATCTCATCCACGAGAAAATCACTATATACCGCATAATCCTCACACCAGTAGGAAATATACTCCTCGAACTGTGGTAGAAATCATTGAGAACTCTTCGAAGTCCATTTGCACATAACCAAGCTATCAGAACCGAATCTCTCTAACTCAACCCAGTCGCGCTGGTCGCCAAAGCCCAAGAGCATTTCCACGAAACACTTGTGGTGACTAGCCATATCATAAGTACCCAAAGAACCGATTACATCCATTACTATGCTGATCCAACCTACTACCATGTTGTCCTATTTCTCCAAGTCCCTTCCAATTGCCTTCAAATTGATTCTTCTCCTTGCTGGAACACTACGATCCTTAACAAAAATTCACCACACAAGAGACCCTAGTATAAAATCCCAATGCCATAAGGCCCATAAGCCACTGAATTCCCTCTTAAGCACCCCAAAGCACCACAATCGTGACACCCACTCTAAAGAGATCTTATTTAAACTTAAAATTGTTTCCTTCACCTTCTTGATGCTGAAATGCATAATCCACAATGGTATAAAATGCCACAAGTCTCGACACCATCCAATGTAACCCTCAGTTTCTAGCCATATAGAAATATTAAAAATTCCAAATCGCTACATATAAATCTTGATTCCATTAGAACCATTCTCGAGAATCATCCACTCTTCTCAAATCTCAATTAAATCGACCAAATGGACTGAACGATATGTGCCCCATTAGCACACCAACACCCAAGGGAGTAACCCACACTCCTAAGCAACTGAGCAATTCCTACTCCATGCATACTACATCCTTCACGACTAACCATTCAATCATTCCATGACTCCTATATACTCGTAGAGTGTAATACAACCTGTATCCAGAAATTCCCTTACTCGAGTCATCCTCAATCTCAACCCGTGTAGTCATAACTGATTCACTAGTATACCTCAAACCGAAACCAATACAACGCATAATCGCGCAATCAACTTGTCGATAGTAGACTCCTCCACTTGGCTCAATGCCATAGATCAAAACATACATTAACTCACAATGCCCATACTATATTACTGCCATAATACCACAGTGCGATTAAACCAAATCCTTCCTGAGCTCCTGTATCGCAAACCATCTAATACTTCACATTATCTGCAAATATCGCATTCACCCTTGTAATAGTCAAGCCAACTTCCACAAGCGATCCAAACTCAAATTGCAACATATAGCATTCACTGGTCAAAGAGAACTCTCTACAAACATCATAAGGACCACACAACCTCAGGTCACCTCGCAGAAGATAACCCACCTGCTCTGCCTCAAATTGACATCTCTCTATACCCTTCCATAGTCACGACTACTATACAATCACTTAATCTTCTTGATTCTGAACTCATTAATAAGACATGAGAATCTACTTCACTCCACGACTAAACAACATGAGAGATCCCTCAACACACCCATAACTCGAGACCATACGCCAAATCAAGACAAAAATCAAACACCAAATAGTCCTTGCTACATCTCAAGTAAACACTTCTCGTCACATTCGAACAGTTTGAACACATCTCGCAGTCTCATCATTCTCATCACATAGTCATCCAATCACAAATTCCACTAATAGGGACACCAACGGACCTATAAGTCCCAAAAGCACGTACTCACACAATCGAAATCTCTATGCTCAAGTTACCGTCA
This sequence comes from Nicotiana tabacum, assembly GCF_000715075.1. Classification (NCBI taxonomy): domain Eukaryota; kingdom Viridiplantae; phylum Streptophyta; class Magnoliopsida; order Solanales; family Solanaceae; genus Nicotiana; species Nicotiana tabacum. The sequence continues at coordinate 127,738 of NW_027438356.1, read as the reverse complement.
AAGCCCGACCTCAAGTCCTCCAGACTGGCCCATCATCATTTCATCAGTACACCAAAACCACATCTCGCACCTGTCATCAATCTATCCAGTCTCACTCATAGGCTCACAATGTCATGAAACTAGTCCGGCAACAATGATATGATGTATCAATAAATAATAATTGAGACTGAGATATGGTATGAACGCATGGATATGACTGAGTTTGAAATATCAATGAAATCAGTGAGATGACACTAAGAAATGATCACTATAGGTCCAAACAGTATCGGCATAATGCCTAACATGATATCTAGTATGATTGACAGCTTAACTACTTTATCACATAGTGAAAACACGGATATCAACAAAGTAGGACCACTATACAGTGCCATGGGAACAACAGAGTCTCAATTCACATGGTTCACACCCACACACTCGTTCGCACCTTAGAACCCGACAAAAGTTACAAAATCCAACAACTCATTCAATTACAAGTCCAACCATACTAGTTTCACTAAAAAATCCGACACCAATTCGATGTTCAAAACTCAAAAATTCACATTATGATACTTTAGGCCAAAACCTCCAATTTCCTCTTTAAAATTCACAATTCAATTACCAAAAACGAAGATAGATTAATGAAATATAACCAAAACCTAGTAGAGAACACTTATCTCACTATGGTTGTTTCTAATGGAATTTGACTTATATTATACCTTATTCAATAAAATTATCTATTTAACTGTGGCAAAATGAACTACCACTAATTTTTTTAAACATTAATATCATATTCGCGGGGTTATAAAACCCCACATGGTTTGTTTTTTAAAAGCTAAAAACATATTGTGGGGGTTTAAAAATCCCCGCAATATTTTTTTTGAAACATTAAAACTATATTAATGGAGGTTCTAAACCGTCACAAATTGATTTAAAAAACCCCCACAATGTAAAAAGTCATTTTTGGCATTTGTCGTGGAGGTTTTAAAAAACTGCCTCAAATATGCTTATGGCGAACGTAACTGTGGCGTTTTTAAAAACTGCCACAATATAATTTGTGGGGGTCAAAAACCATCACAAATTGACAAAATAACCCCCATAAATTGAGCCTTTTCTTGTAGTGATATTAGATATTAGACAAATACCTAAACGTTGTCTGACAATGTGCTCCTTCAAGTGTGTAATGACACAAAAATATCTTCTTTAATTTAAACATTTATTTCTGTGTCCTATGAAGATGTTGAGAGCTTACCTGCTATGAGTTACGTATCACATGAATAGTTGATGTTAATAGCGTTCTATTTCTAGTAATATATTGCTTATGATGCCATTGATAGTATTGTTTTCATGTTGTGTTAGTTGATTAGATTATGTATGTATTGTTAGGATTGGTTTCTGGGATTCTCTGGCAGATGGATAGGCCTAGCTACAAAGGAAACTCTAGCGAAATTTTTGGACATTTTGGGAGTTAGTAAAAATTCGGGAAATTGAAATGGGTGAAAGAAGAGATAAGTTATGTTATGTGTTTGGGGGCGGACTCTACTTCTCATTTGAGGACTATTAATATTATGGATATAAATTGTATGATAATAAGTGTACGAGACATATTATAAGTGATGTGGGGTCTAAGGAGAGACCTAAGTCTAAGTCAAGTTGGAAAATTTCATAATATACTAAAGTTCCAAATGAGTACGTACAAGACTAAAATTTGGACAAAAATGTCTACATATATATAATGATTTATCTGATGATCAACCTATTAAATAAAAGGTCTTCGAGTCTAATTTCTAATGCTTCAAATCGTTCATCTTTTTGACACTCTTACAAGAAGTTATGACCAAATTACCCAAAGGCTAGAAAAATATGATTTTGTGGTGAGATGTGCGACCACATAATCATTATGCGATCGCAAAACCCATTGTGCGGCCGCAAAAAGGGTCGCAGACCTATCCAGTGCAGCCCAAGTTTCAGCATCGATTTTGCATTCCATTGTGCTACCCGCATACCCATTGTGCGGTCCATTGTGCGACCGCATACTTGAGTTCGGAGGGTCCATTTTCCTTTTAGCATAACCCGACCCCATTTTGATAAATAGGCTTTGGGGCTTGTTTTGGGGTAATTATCTGATGATTTTAGAGAGAAGTGAGAGTGTTCTAGAGAGAGGAATAAGCTCAAGTGCTTTGTTCATCAAAAATCTTGTTCAAGCTTTGAAATCCAACAAGTAAATATCACAAGATCTTCACCCAAGAGGTAAGGTTCTAACCCCTAGTCTTCAATTTCGAGTTTGGGTAAATATGGGTGATTGTGAGTGTGATTCTTGGATGTGAGAGTATTAGTTATACATTCTTGTACCAATAAGGTTGTGCGAATATTGTTGAGTTCGAATGGGTAAAGATTGGATTAAAAATAGTAGATATCTTCAAAGACTTTAATTGAGGATTTGAAAGGCAATCCGATAACAGAATTTGATAATATTTGTATGGTTTAACTCGTATCGGAACGGGTGTTCGGATTTTGTGTATTTTTGAGATTCGAGATGTGGTTCCCACTGTCAGTTTTTTAAATAAATTTCGGATTTTAATCCAAAAAATTTAAAATTTCATATGGAATTAGTTCCTACGATTCGTGTTCAGTATGTTGAATTGTTTGTGATTAGATTTGAAGATTTCAAACATGAATTCGTGAGGCAAAGGTGTATTGGAATCTTGCAATTGGTTACAAAGCGAGGTAAGTATCGTGGTTAACCTTGACTTGAGGGAATACAACCCTTAAATTATTTGTTATGTGAAATTCATGTGAACGACGTATAGGCAAGGTGACGAGTGTCTATATGTCGTCGAATTAATTGTTTGCATAATTTTGAAAGTCATAAACTATTTTAAATCATGAATTCATTATTATATTAATTGTTTCTCTCATATTCCTTGCTCAATATTATGCCCTGAATCCATGCTATAATTGCTACATGCTTATTTGATTTATGTGACTTAACTGCTACTTGACATTTAGCATACTAATTATTAAATTGCATATTTCCTCCTTAATTTCCACAATTAATTTTTACTTGCCATCACTTATTTCTAAATAAATCATAATTATTGTATGCTTGTTGCCTTATAATTTTATATTAATTGTTGTATTTATTGGAGTAATTTCTCTTATGAGAATTGGTAAATTATATTATTTGAGGAACGAATTGCACGCCGCAATAGAAATGAAAGTGAATATATTGGAGGAGCGGGTTGCACGCCGCAACAGAATTGATTGAAAAGATATATTGGGATCGGGTTGCACGGCGCAATAGAATTGAATATGAATATATTATGGGATCGGGTTTCCCGCCGCAACGGAAAGTGATTTAAATAATAATTGGTTATGACTGTCGAGTTGGCTTCAGCTGTTGAAATGAGTTACATGTTTTATTTCTAGTATTGTTATTACTATTACTATTGTGTATAGGTTAATGTAAGTGACCTGCCTTAGCCTCATCACTACTTTGTCGAGGTTAGGCTCGGCACTTACTGGGTACATAGGGTCGGTTGTATTCATACTATACTTTGCACTTCTTGTGCAGATACTAGAGTTGGTCCCAACAACGTATAGTAGATTTTCACGGATTCAGCTATTCGCAGGAGACTTGAGGTATAACTGCATGGCGTTCGCAGTTCTGAAGTCCCCTTCTACTTTATTTTTAGTTGTGTGCTTTCTTTCAGACAACTTTATTTTATTCAGACCATTGTTTGTATTATTCTAGAAGCTCGTGTACTTATGAGTCCAGTTCTGGGATGGTATTTAGACATCGCTATTATTATGGATTATTCACTATATTTTATTCTTTACTTCCGCATTTGTTTCTTTATTTTTAATTAATTTAATTTTTTTTTAAATGGTTAATATTATTCTAATGTTGGCTTGTCTAGTAAGTGAAATGTTAGGCGGCATCACGGTCCCGAAGGTGAAAATTTCGGGCTGTGACAAAGTGGTTCAAAAATAATGTCCAATTCTCTTGGCTTTCATTGGCACTAATAGCAAATGCGAGGGGAAATATGCTTCCATTAGCATCTACTGAAACGACGATCAATAACTTAATATCATACTTTTCATAGACATGAGTGTCGTCAATGGATATCACCGACCAACAATGCACAAAACCATCAATGGATGGTTTAAATACCCAGAACACATATCTTGTACTGACCCGAACAATACTTGGACAATTGGTTCGGGTCCGGTGAAGTTTTGGAATGAATTGGAACACTTAGTTCCAATGATTAAAGCTTAAGTTAAAATAGTGACCGACCTCAGAATTTAATTCTGATAATTTCAATAGCTCCGTATGGTGATTTTGGACTTAGGAGCGTGTCCGAAAAATTATCTGGAGGTCCGTAGTGGAATTAGGCTTGAAATGACAAAAGTTAAATTTTTGGAAAGTTTGACCCGGGGGGTTAACTTTTTGATATCGAGGTTGGAATCCGATTCTGGAAATTGGAATAGCTTTGTTATGTCATTTATGACTTGCGTGCAAAATTTGAAGTCATTCCGGATTGATTTGATGTATTTCGGCACAAGATATAGAATTTGAAAGTTCAAAGTTCATTAGGCTTGAATTGAGGTGCGATTCGTAGTTTTAGCATTGTTTGATGGGATTCGAGGCTTCGATTAAGTTCGTATGATGCTTTAGGACTTGTTGGTATATTTGGTTGAGGTCCCGAGGGGCTCGGGTGAGTTTCGGACCATTTCTAGACCATTCTTAGTTGCTGGTTTTTGGCTACAGAGGTATGCATTGCGATCGAGGACAAATGGTCGCGATCGCGAAGAGCAATTTTATTGTTTGGGCACTGTGAATCGCGATCGCGGAAGCCTTTTCGCGATCGCGTTGAAGAAAATTCTGTTGCACTGACCCGAATTTGGAAGCTTATATCTCGCAATCTATAAGGAATTTGGAGATGATCCAGAAATGACAGTTTTAGTCCTTGATGTCTAGTTTTCATCAATGTAAACCATTTGTCATTTGTAATTGTGTACAAATAGTTATGGTGGATACACTATAGGCTATCTCGGAAGAGTTTGGAAATGTTGGAAGCTTATATCTAGCAATATATAAGGAATTGGGAGATGAGAAAAAATGAAAGTTATTGCCCTCTGTCTAGTTTTCAGAAATTTAAACCATTTGCAATTTTGAGTTCTGTACAAAGAGTTATGACCATTATACTAGAGGCTGTCTGGAAGAGTTGGAGAGTTTGTTCTTCGCGATCGCGAAGCATATTCCGCGATCACGAAGCATATTCCGCGATCGCGAAGAGCAATTTTGGGGCTGAAAAATTTTGTGCTTCGCGATCGCGAAGAGTAAATTCATGGACAGAAGATATATTTCGAGGTTTCGGCCATTTTAACATATTTGGGGCTACAGAGCTCGGATTGAAGCGATATTTAAGGCAATTTTCACCATATGGATTGGGGTAAGTGATTCTAACTCGGTTTTGGTTAAATTAAATGAATCTATTTTTTTTTTATCAACAAATTAGTGTTTTGGGTTGAAAATAGTAGAAAATTTCATAGACTTTAATTGAGGATTTGAAGGCCGAGTTGTGGTTGGATTTGAGTAATTTTGGTATGGTTGGACTCGTGGTTGAATGGGGGTTCGAATTTTGTGAGTTTTATCGGATTCCGAGATGTGGGCCCCAATGGTGATTTTTGGGGAGTAATTTTGGATTTTTGGAAAATATTAGTAATTTGATATGGAATTAATTCCGATAATTTTGTGATCTGAATCAAATTAATTGTTACTAGATTCGATCCATTTGGAAGTTGATACGTGCAGAATAGAATTTGTGGAGCATTGCTTAGCTTGCTCGACATTGGATTTGGCTTGTTCGAGCTAAGTAACTCTTCTAATCTTGGAGTTGAGGGTATGAACCCTGAATATATGTATTTTGTGAATTGTTGGGAGGTGACGCACATGCTAGGTGGCGGGCGGGCGGGCGTGCACTATAGAAATTGTGACATAATTATTTATGTGGAATTTTGTAGTTAAATGATCTTGGCATTTTCCATGTGGTTTTATGAGTTAAAGAAATTGAGCTGAAAAGCATACTAAAAATTATGTTGAGGCTATGTGCCGGTATTATTGGGACTCACATAGGTCATATTGTTGTGAATTATTTATTTTAAATTGAAAATTCATACTCAGTCATATTCATTTCATTGCATATCATATCTCAGTCTCTATTGTTATTTATTGATACATCATATCATCATTTTGGGCTATTCTCATGACATTGTGAGCCCATGAGAGAGAGACTAGAGATATTTATGACTGAGGGAGGCCGAGGGCCTGATTGTCAAGATATATTTTTTTTGGGATCGGGCTGCACGCCTCAACACTCCATGTTGGCTTTATATATATTATACTATTGCACGTGAGTTGGCCGTGCGGATCCATATATTATACAATTGCACGTGAGTTGGTCGTGCGGATCCATATATTATTATAGCACGTGAGTTGTCCGTGTGGATCTAGATATTATTATAGCACGTGAGTTGTCTGTACAGCAAGTGAGTTATCCGTGCGGATCCAGATATGATATTATAGCACTTGAGTTGTCAGTGCAGCACGTGAGTTGTCCGTGCTTATAGAGCTTGGGCTGTAGGAGCCCCTCATGAGTCTGTACACACCCCCAGTGAGCGCAGTCGACTATAAACAGGGATCGGGCTGCACGCCACAACAGGTATTGTATAGTGCTAAGTGATTGAGTGTGCTGAGCATAGTGAGAAAGAATGCGAGACAGTGAGATTGAGTACTCTGAGAGTGTGAGTATATGAGTACAATCTCTGAGATACATTACATTGACATACACACATGACATATATGCATAGAGATGTATTTTTCTCATGTTGTACGGTATCACATTATTCATGATTTCTCACATATGTTGACAGATGGACATAGTGATGCATTTATTTTATACGGGTTATCTGGAAAGAAAATGAAACATATCATTTATTATTGAAAGGATTTTGGGAAAATTTTTGCTTTCAAACTTATTCATATTTTTGGAAATTTCGGTAAACGATTGGGTTTTTCACTGATGTACTTGAAAGGAAGAACTATTATTTTTGAAATCATGATTTGGCTGAGCATTTTATCTCTGAGTTACTTATGGTATTATTTGCTTTATGTTGTTATGGACTATTGTGGACTATTGGTTTTGGACCCGACCTTAGTACAAGCTCGTCACTGCTTTCAACCTAAGGTTAGGTTTGTTACTTACTCAGTACATGGGGTCAGTTGTACTAATACTACACTTCTGCACATTGCGTGCAGATGTTGGTTGTTGTTGTTGATGTGCTCGATGGTTACCGGATTTGAAAATGTACCAGCGTTCCTGTTGCAGCTGCCTCTTGTTCATGGTAGCCTTAGGTTTATAAAAACTATGTTTATGTATTATTCAAACAGACTATGTATTTATTTTATTTCTGCTTTGTAAACTCTATTCTTAGAAACTCATGATTTATACTACCACTTCTTGAGGGATGTGTAAGATTAAGATCTTTATTCACTTAAATTGCTTTAATAATTATTATTGGAATTGGATAATTGAAAGTTGGCTTACCTAGCGGGTTGGGTTAGGTGTCATCACGACTAGTTGGAATTTGGGTCGTGACATATCTGAATATGAATTCTGGTATTCCCGGACTTCGCTCAAGCTTCCATTCAACAATAGTCACATGGTTAAAGTGTTGCAAAGCAGCCATGTACCTGGGTAGATTGGCAAATGATTTATCCCAGTTACCATAAACAATCTCAAACGCACGTTTACGCCCGAGAAATGCATTTCTTTTGGTAATGGTACAGTCATATACCTGGTGGACAGGTGTTATACACTCTTTAATCTTGTACCTTATGGATGATTCAATGTGTAAAATCAAGACAAGAGAAATCAAGTCAACATTCAAGTTAAAATGATTCCCCTGAATGTGTCTATATCACAAGTGTGAGTGCCAATGTATTTCCCCACAATTCACATATTTATTTTTAACTTTCTCTCACGCAACATCCATCTGCAACCTTGAAACCATCTACGACAAATAACCTTATATACTTCCGGAGATGACTCATGAACCTTGATCTCACGACAATCTTTTATGATGTATATTCGCACCGCCCTGCTAGGCACGCTTCATCAGCAAAAAACATATTCTTTGATAGCACATTTGGTCTAGATTTATCCCACATTGATGTTCGAATGTAATCAAGGTCCCTTGTGAGGGCATTCATATCCGGCATACTGGGAAACTGATCAATATAGGGAATCGAACTTGAATGAAAGAGCACATGGGACTCGTACACTCTGGGTCTTGCGGAAGGTGGAGTCTGCATAAATGGAGCATGCTCATTGGTGGCATCATGCTCACTCGGAAAATCAGGTTGCTCATTCTCATTGTCGCCCTTATTAGGGAAGGGTGTATTATCTCCAGACTCATCAGCATTGTTTTCATAATTACTATCATCTTCCTGACTCTGTGCATCTGCGAGATCTTGATTAAATATGTCGTCTTTAGACAATTGAGTAAGTATAAGACCTTCAAGTTACTTGTTTTCACTACATAACCAATAAAATAATGAGTTTCTCAAATTCATCCCAACATTATATATAAACTTTATCTCTTAACTTACGATTCATAATCTGTTGATATCCCATGATGCACATTTTTGAGTTGCTGATGACTTCCGGATGGACCACCATGATCCAAAACACCAAAAATGTGCATATTCCAATTATCTGTTGGTTCATAACTTGTAAAATTCATATCTGACCAGTACCCCCTTTGGAATATATGAGTGTTAGTACAAATATGATGCATATAAAAAACCATACTAAGACAAAGGAAAATTAAAATTTACTACTCGACGTATAGATTATGTAAACTTGGGGAGAAATTATGTCTCAAACCTCATCTACCCGTGGAGATAAGTTTAAATATGTCCAAACTCTTTCAAACGGGACCTGTTTGGATAAAACTGCTCCAAAAACAGCACCCAATAATTAAGGGTTATCCCTATTTTGCGAAACCTCAATATTGCAAACCTCTTCAGACTTGACATACATTTCCAGCATTTTTATCACAAGAAGTTTTTGATGTTCATCCGGAGTTCTCAAAACATTGTTCAAAATTTCATCACCTTCGATATTAAACTCAGCATAGCAAGCAACCCCTTGCGGAGTAAGAGAATATAGATATCTTCTGGGTACTTTAATTGTAATCGAATGTTTGCTCACACTCATTATTTTTTACATATCAACGATACCAATCTATCGTACTCCATTGTAAGTGGCAACTTAATAATACATTGTGGAGAACAATTATAGTGTACTGAGTTATTGTCCATGACAACCTCACCTCCCCCTCCCCCCAAATATAATGCAACCCTAATTTTTCGCTCTTCGGAGATTATGGCAAAATGCAGAAGAGTTAAATAAACAAATATTTTGGAATGAGTAAAGGAAAATAAAAAGGATGCAGAAGACTGACTTTTTCTGAATTGATTTTTGAAGAAAGAATGAAGCGCCTTAAATAAGCAAAAAAACTTGTCCGGGGTACAATAATTGAGGGTATAGCGCATTAATTCAAAGCGCTATATATAGGGCAGTAACTCTATGTGCTATACCCACCAATTATTGTGGGTCAGTTAACTAAGAAGTATAGCGCATGTATGGCATGCGCTATACCTTAACGGACAAATGTGTCGTTAAGGTATAGCGCATGCAATCTATGCGTTATATATAAATTAGTCATCAATTGATTTTTTTACCTATTTTTGTGCTTTGCGTCCAAAAAAATAATACTTTAATTCCGGACTCTTTTTTCGGTCAGATGGTGCACTTTTGACTAATAAAGGAACTGAAAACATTGTTGATGAGATGCTTATTGCTGGAAAATTCTTCACTGAGTTTAGCCAATCAACTAAGAGAATGGGAGCTATTGGAGTTTTGACTGGATCTGCTGGAGAAATTAGGAACAAATGCAATGTGGTTAATTAATTAATTCTTGAAAACTAGTCTTGTGTGTGTGTGAATTGGTAGAGTGTTTTTTCTTTTTTGCTTCTTTTCCTTTAGTTATTTAATAGAAATAGTGAGAGATAAATGTACTGGTGAAATTGATTTTCGTGTGCAAGCTGTAATTGAGTGATGTAATCTTTATTGGTTGTTTTAGTAAGTAATTTGTTTAATTTAACCCCCCCCCCCCCCCCCCCCCCGAAAGCAAATTACAGATTTGGTATTGTGAGCTGAGTGACAAATTATCTTGTCGCCAATTCAACTTTGATATTGATTAGTTACTAATTCTAGAATTATAAAGAAGTTAAACAACAGATAAAAAAAAAGGTTTATTGTGTGTTTGGAACGAAGGAAACTATTTTTCAGAAAATGTTTTCAGAAATTTTTTTAAGTTTGGTTGTCTTAAATATTTATAAAAAACAAATTTCTAATGAACTCATTTCCCCCCAATTTGAGGAAAAATAACTTTCCTAAAATTTTGCACAAATAATCACTCCATATTTGGATATTTGGAAGGGAGTCAGAATTTTATTTTGTACGTGGTCTTCATAATCGAACAACAATTTGTATATTTCATTTCAAAAACTTTAATACACATAAATACATAGACATACATGAAAATTTTCACTTCTATACATTTCAATCTTTTATTGATTAAGTCACTTAAATTTATTTATTTTAGCTGTGGTCGACACAATTCCTGTATTTCAAGACCGCGGCTTGTATATATAAAACAAATCCCACAGCCTCTATACGTCGGATTTCCATTATATAATGGATTAACGTCAATTATCTCATTTTAAAACAAATCCCACAGCCCCTCTCTCTCTATATATATACTCTTTTATCATATTATATAGAGGACATTAGAGTATAGTTACGTTATAGTTAGTGCATGTATAAATTAAAGACTATATAAGACCTATCTTTTTGTTTCGGAGTGGGAGGTGGGGGAGAAGAATTAAGTAGTCCTATACATATGAGATTTGGAATACGCAAAATATGGTATCCCATGTCAACTATGCTACAGTTGGATTTAGCATACATGCATACGCGTAAACCCCTTAGCTTCTTAATTGGTGATTAATTTGTTTTTTAGTTAATGAGAATGGAAAATTTAATTATATATCTAGCGAACCAATAAGAATGGTGATTTAAAGTATGAGTTTTAGTGTACTCGCGTTGCGCGTGTTTTCCATCTCAATGAGTAACTTTTTGTAAGAAAATTATATATTTTTTAAAATTGTGTTTGAATTATAAAATAAGTGTAAGCTTCTAAAATTGATGAATATTGATCATATATAACTAACTCAAAAAAATAATATTCATCTTAAATGTTATTCCTATTTAATAATTTTATCAGTTTAATTTCATAAGTTACTGTGCTTCGTTTTTAGTTTCAGTAAAAACACATAGCCCTTAAAGATTTGAGAATTTTCCAGAAAATATTTTTAAAAAGCTATTCCAAGTTCATTCGAGAATACACAAACAAGGTTAATTAGCTATACTTTTATTACAATTATGTAAGTATTTATCAAATAAAATAAATTTAGAAATTGAATATTATACTGTAATGACCCGGCCGGTCGTTTTGAGAGTAATAGCCCGCATCCCCTATTTACTGCTTCTCCCATATCTATTTCTACTATTGTGACTTGCAGGGAGGTTTCATTTTGGTTTTTGGAGTGTTTTGGGACACTTAGTCCCAGATGGAGGTTTAAGCCTTAGGATTTGGACCGTAGTCGGAACAGTGTGAAGACGACTCCGGAATGAAATTCCGTCTGTTATGTTAGCTCTGTTAGGTAATTTTGGACTTAGGGGCGTATCCGGATTGTATTTTGGAGTTCCATAGCTTATTTAGGCTTGAAATGACAAAAGTTAAATTTTTGGAGATTTTGATCGGTAGTGGACTTTTTGATATCGGGGTTAGATTCCTATTCCGGAAGTTGGAGTAGATCCTTAATGTTGAATATGACTTGTGTACAAAATTTGGTGTCAATCGGACGTGGTTTGGTTGGTTTCGGCATCTGTTGTCGAATTTAGAAGTTTCAAGTTCTTTAAGTTTGAATCGAAGGATGATTTTAGATTTTAGAGCTGTTTGATGTGGTTTGAGGGCCCGACTAAGTTCGTATGGTATTTTAGGATTGGTTAGTATCTTTGGTTGAGGTCTCGGGGGCCTTGGGGTGAGTTTCGAGTGGTTAACGGAATTGGAATGGAAGTTGAGAAATTTCTGAAGTTTAGTCTTTTGCTGGTATGATCACACCTGCGAGGGTATTAGTCGCAGGTGCGAGGCCGCATGTGCGGAAGGTTGAGCGCAGGTGAGGAAAGGATGAAGATCAGTAGAGGTCGCAGGTGCGATGGTTTCTCCGCACCTGCGATAGCGCAAATGCGGACCAGTGGTCGTAGAAGTGAAGGCAGCCAAGGTTAGTCGTTTTCGCAGGTGCGCCCATATTTTCGCACCAGCGGGGGCGCAGGTGCGGAAATACCTGGGCAGTGTTTAAAACTGAAGGGCTTCGTCATTTTTGTCACTTTTGACTTTGCAAACTCGGTTTAGGGTGAAGTTTGAGAGCATTTTCGAGACATTTCTTGAGGTAAGTCCCTTATGCTTATTTTTTTTATCAATAATCTTGCTTCCCCATTTGCTTTTCCACCTAGTTAGTGTATATTTAAGGTGAAATTTGGGAGTTTGAGGTTAGGGATTTGGAAAGTTTGATTGATGGATTTGAAGGACCATTTGGTGTCGGATTTTTGTAAATTTAATATGGTTAGACTCGTGAGTGAATGGGCTTTCAGATTTTGTGAGTTTTACCCGATTCCGAGACGTGAGTCTGGGTCGACCTTTTAGGATGAATTTCAAAATTTTTGTTAAAGTATTAATTTCATTAATTAGATGAGTCTATTATAGTTGTATTTATGATATGTAATTGCTTTTGGCTAGATTTGGCCCATTCGGAGCCGGATATTCGTGGAAAAGGCATTGTGAGCGATTGATTGAGCTTGGTTCGAGGTAAGTGGCTTGCCTAACTTTATGTGAGGGAAATACCCTTAAGATTTGGAACTATTGTGATATCTGAGCGTCGTGTACGTGAGGTGACGAGTACGTACACGGGCTAGTTGTGGGAAGAAAACTTGATTTTCTTATTGAGCACCAACCTGTTTTTCTTTTATTTTGAGTTATACCATTTTAATGAGTATTAATCTATTTTCATTCTTAATTGAGTTATTCCAATATGTTTAGTTATTCTGTTTAATCTAATACAGCATGTCTACGTGTCTTAACTGCTTATGTGTACTCATACTAGTCTTCTGCGCATGTTTTGTGTGCAGATCCAGGTACTTCTTATCAGCCCCGCTACAAGCTGAGAGTGTTTGCTGCTGTACGGAGACTTCAAGGTATATTTGCTGCGTCCGCAGACCTCAGAGTCCACCTCTATTCCCTCCTATGTCATTCACCTTCCTTACTTCGGTTATTAGACTCTGGTGTATAGAGATACCGGTTTCCTTCTATAGCTTATGACTTACAATGTTCCGGGTTTTGGGATTACTGTGTATTTTGAACAGTTAGTTGTTTAATTCATGTTTTCATTTCATTATTCCGCAAATGTTAGTCTTACCTAGTCATAAAGACTAGGTGCCATCACGACGTCATACGGAGGGAAAATTGGGTCGTGACAAGTTGGTATTAGAGCTCTAGGTTCATAGGTGTCGTGAGTCACAAGCCGATTTATTAGAGTCTCGCAAATTGGTTCGGAGACGTCTATACTTATCTTCGGGAGGCAAAGGAACTATTAGGAAAATTTCACTACTTTGATTTCATGTCGTGCGAAAATTGTTGACTTCAAAAATTCTAAACTTCTGTATTCTATTCTCTCACAGATGGTGAGGACACGTACAAGAGGTTCTGATGACCAGGCACCCGCTCTCCCTGCTAGATCCGCGAGAGATTAGGGCCGGGGTAGAGGCCGAGGACGTCCACATGGTGTAGCCAGAGCACCTGCACAAGATGCTACAAAGGAGCCCCCAGTAGCTCCAGCTGGAGGGCAGACACCTGAGGCACCCATTCCTGCACTAGCCCTCCAGGAGACTCTAGCCCAGTTTTTGAGCATGTTCAGCACCTTAGCTCAGGCTGGTTTGATTCCACTTGCTCCTGCCACATCTCAGGCCAGGGAGGAGCACAAACTCCCATCGCCGATACTCCAGAGCAGCGAGTTCAGGTCGACCAGGTTCTAGAGATTATACCAATGCAGTCGGTAGCTCCAGCTCAGTCCGAGGTTAGGGCAGCAGCTTCTAAGGTGGAGCAGCTCAGACTTGAGAGGTACAAGAAGTACCACCCACCTACCTTCAGCGGATTGGCTACAGATGATGTTCAGGATTTTCTGGAGAAGTGTCATCGTAATCTCCATACTATAGGCGTAGCGGAGACGAGCGGGGTTTCTTTTACTACATTCCAGCTTAGAGGAGCAGCCTATCAGTGGTAGCGTGCTTATGAGTTGAGTAGTCCGGCTGAGGCGGCTTCACTTACATAGACTCAGTTCTCGGATATATTTTTGAAAGAGTATGTCCCTCAGAGCCTAAGGGACTCAAGGCGCGCGGAGTCTGATCAGCTGAGCCAGGGTGCTATGACTGTGTCAAAGTATACAGTTTGCTTCAGTGATTTGGCCCGACATGCACCGGCCTTGGTTGCTAGAGTTCAAGAGAGGGTTCGACCGTTTATTAAGGGACTCCACCCCAGCATCCGGATTAGTATGGCCAGGGTGTTAGAGATGGATATATTAGCAGGTTGAGAGTATTGCCAGGAGATTTGAGGGCATGCTTGCCCGGGACAGAGAGGAGAGAGAGGCCAAGAGGTCTCGACAGACTGGTTATTATTCTGTTGCTCGTGCCCCAGTAGGTCTCCATGGTAGGAGTTATGTGAGTTGCCCCGTCCATTCAGCTCTTCCAACCGCCAGTGGTATTCCGGTCCCTTCTAGGCCCAGGAGCCTTATTATGCACCGCCAGTATCTAGTGTGCCTCCTGCATGGGGTGTTTCTAGCGGCCAGTTCAGCAGATATAGCCAGAGCCAGTCACAACAGCCACGCCCTCCCAGAGCTTGTTTTGAGTGTGGAGACACTCACCATATGGTGAGGGATTGTCCCAAATTTAAGAGGGGTGCACCTCCATAGCTTCTCAGCCACAGTGTTCCCCACCGGGTCCTCAGGCCATGATTACAGCACCAGCTGCCACCCCACCTGCTCAACCAGCTCGAGGTGGAGGTCGGGGAGGTAGAGATCGCCCTAGAGGGGGAGGCCAGGCAAGATATTATGCCTTTCCTGCTCGTATAGAGGCAGTTGCTTCTGATTCTGTCATTACAAGTATTGTTCCAGTTTGTCATAGAGATGCGTCGGTATTATTTGACCCAGGCTCTACATATTCCTCTGGGTCCTCTTATTTTTCCCCGTATTTGGGCGCATCACGGTATTCTTTGAGTTCCCCTATTTATGTGTCTAATCCTGTTGGAGATTCTCTTATTGTGGACCGCGTGTATCGGTCGTGTTTGATTGCTCTAGTGGTTTTAAGACCAGAGCCGATTTATTATTGCTCAGCATGGTGGACTTTGATATTATTTTTGGCATGGACTGGTTGTCTCCCCATTATGCTATTCTTGATTGTCACACCAAAACTATGATGCTGGCTATGCCAGGATTACTGCGGTTAGAGTGGAGAGGTACCTTAGAGTATACTCCCAGCGGAGTTATTTCATTTATTAATTCTCAACGAATGTTTGAGAAGGGATGTGACGTGTATCTAGATTATGTGAGAGATGTCAGTATTGATACCCCTACAGTTGAGTCAGTTCCAATAGTGAGGGACTTTCCAGATATGTTTCCAGCTGATCTTCTAGGTAAGCCGCCCGACAGAGATATGGATTTTGGCATTGATTTGTTGTCGAGCACTCGGCCCATCTCTATTCCTCCATATCGTATGGCTCATCCTGAATTGAAGGAGTTGAAGGAGCAGTTACAGGAATTGCTTGATAAGGGCTTTATTCGGCCTAGTGTGTCACCTTGGGATGCTCCTGTCTTATTTGTGAAGAAGAAGGATGGGTCTACGCGGATGTGTATTGATTACCGCCAGTTGAACAAAGTCACAGTGAAGAACAGGTATACATTAGCTCGTATTGATGACTTATTTGATCAGTTACAGGGTGCCAGAGTGTTTTCCAAGATTGATTTGTGATCCGGCTATCATCAGTTGAATATTCGGGAGCCAGATATCCCGAAGACTGCCTTCCGGACTTGGTATGGTCACTATGAGTTCCTTGTGATGCCTTTTGGGCTGACCAATGCCCCCAACAACTTTTATGCACTTGATGCGCAGTGTTTTCCAGCCTTATCTTGACTCATTCATCATTGTGTTTATTGACGACATTCTGGTATACTCCTGGAGTCGGGAGGATCATGAGCAACACCTGAGGACTGCGCTTCAAACCTTAAGAGAAAAGAAGTTATATGCAAAATTTTCAAAGTGTGAGTTTTGGCTAGACTCAGTGGCATTCTTGGGTCATATAGTATTGAGTGGGGTGATTCAGGTGGATCCAAAGAAGATTGAAGCAGTGCAGTGTTGGCCCATACCATCCTCAGCTATGGAGATCCGGAATTTTCTTGCTTTGGCGGGGTATTTCCGTTGATTTGTAGAGGTTTTCCCATCTATTGCAGCACTTATGACCACTCTGACCCAGAAGGGTGCTCCGTTCAGGTGGACAAAGGAATGTGAGGAGAGCTTTCAGAAGCTCAAGACAGCTTTGACTACAGCTCCAGTATTGGTATTGCCTACAGGTTCGGGGTCTTATACTGTATATTGTGATGCCTCGCGAATTGGTCTGGGCACGGTGTTGATGCAGGACAGTAGAGTGATTGCCTACGTGTCCAGACAGCTGAAGGTGCATGAAAAGAACTATCCTGTCCACGACCTTGAGTTAGCAGCTATTGTTTATGCCTTGAAGATTTGGCGGCATTATTTGTACGGTGTTCCTTGTGAGATTTACACCGATCACTGGAGTTTGCAACATATG
Source organism: Nicotiana tabacum (assembly GCF_000715075.1). Lineage (NCBI taxonomy): Eukaryota > Viridiplantae > Streptophyta > Magnoliopsida > Solanales > Solanaceae > Nicotiana > Nicotiana tabacum. Next base: position 110,653 of record NW_027438356.1, on the reverse strand, counting down.
TTCAAGCAGAAGGATCTTAATTTGCGCCAGAGGAGGTCGTTGGAGCTGCTTAGGGATTGCGATATCACCATTTTGTACCACCCTGGGAAGGCCAATGTGGTGGCCGATGCTTTGAGTCGTCGGGCAGAGAGTTTGGGGAGCTTAGCATATTTACCAGCAGCAGAGAGGCCCATGGCTTTGGATGTTCAGGCCTTGGCCAGCCAGTTTGTGAGATTGGATATTTCGAATCCGAGTCGAGTATTGGCTTATATAGTCTCTTGGTCTTTCCTTTATGATCGTATCAGGGAGCGTCAGTATGATGGCCCTCATCTACTTGTCCTTAAGGACAAGGTCCAGCACGGTGATGCTAATGAGGTCACTATTGTATATGTTGGTGCATTGAAGATGCATGGCAGGTTATGTGTGCCCAATGTAGATGGTTTGCGTGAGTTGATTCTCCATGAGGCTCACGGTTCGAAGTACTCTATTCATCTGGGTACCGCAAAGATGTATCGGGACTTGAAACAACATTTCTGGTATAGGAGGATGAAGAAGGGGATAGTAGAGTATGTGGCCCGATGTCTAAATTGCCATTAGGTGAAGTACGAGCATAAGCGGCCAGGTGGGTTGCTTCAGAAGTTGGAGATCCCGGAATGGAAATGAGAGCGGATCACTATGGATTTTATTGTTGGACTCTCACGGACTTAGCGAAGGTTTGATGCAGTTTGGGTGATTGTGGATAGGCTGACCAAGTCGGCTCATTTCACTCCTGTGATGACTACCTATTCTTCCGAGCAGCTAGCTCGAATCTACATCTGTGAGATCGTCAGGCTTCATAGTGTACCAGTATCTATCATCTCTGACCGGGGTATGCAGTTTACATCACGGTTTTGGAGAGATGTACATCATGAGTTGGGTACTCGGGTTGAGTTGAGCACAACATTTCACCCTCAGACGAACGGACAGTCCGAGCGCACTATTCAGATACTGGAGGATATGCTCCGCGCTTATGTGATAGATTTTGGGGGTGCTTGGGACCAGTTATTTCCACTTGTGGAGTTTGCTTACAACAACAGTTATCAGTCCAGCATTCAGATGGAACCATATGAGGCTCTGTATGGTAGGCGGTGTCGATCCCTAGTGGGTTGGTTCGAGCCGGGTGAGGCCAGATTATTGGGTACGGACTTGGCTCAAGATGCCTTGGAAAAGGTTAAGGTTATTCAGGATAGACTTCGCACAGCCCAGTCCATACAGAAGAGTTACGCGGACAGAAAGGTTCGCGATGTTGTATTCATGGTTGGAGAGCGGGTCTTTCTCCGGCTTTCGCCAATGAAGGGCGTTATAAGATTTGGAAAGAAGAGAAAGCTGAGCCCAATGTTCATTGGTCCTTTTGAGGTGTTGCGGTGTGTTGGGGGGGGGTTGATTATGAGCTTTCCTTACCTTCCAGCCTAGCAGGAATTCATCTGGTATTTCATGTTTCGATGCTCTGGAAGTATCATGGTGATCCGGCTCATGTATTGGATTTCAGCTCAGTCCAATTGGACAAGGATCTATCTTATGTTGAAGAGCCAGTGGCTATTTTAGACAGGCAGATCAGAAAGCTAAGGTCAAAGAACATTGCTTCCGTGAAGGTTCAGTGGAGGAGACAGTCGGTCGAGGAGGCGACGTGGGAGACCGAGCAGAATATCTGCAGCCGTTATCCTCATCTTTTCACCACTTCAGGTATGTATTTATACTCGTTCAAGAACGAAAGATTGTTTTAAGAGGTGGAGGATGTAATGAGCCGGCCGTTCGTTTTGAGAGTAATAGCACCCATCTCCTATTTACTGCTTCTCCCATATCTACTTTTGCTATTGTGACTTGCCGGGAGGTATTGTTTTGGTTTTTGGAGTGTTTTGGGACACTTAGTCCCTAAATAGAAGTTTAAGCCTTAGGATTTGGACCGTAGTCGAAACTGTGTAAAGACGACTCCAGAATAGAATTCTGTCGGTTCCGTTACATAATTTTTGGACTTAGGGGCGTGTCCGTATTGTGTTTTGGAGGTCCGTAGCTTATTTAGGCTTGAAATGGCAAAAGTTGAATTTTTGAAGATTTTGACAGGTAGTGAATTTTTTGATATCAGGGTCTGATTTCGATTCCGGAAGTTGGAGTAGGTCCGTAATATTGAATATGACTTGTGTACAAAATTTGGGGTCAATCAGACGTGGTTTGATTGGTTTAGGCATCTGTTGTCGAATTTAGAAGTTTCAAGTTCTTTAAGTTTGAATCGGAGGATGATTTGTGATTTTAGCATTGTTTGATGTGGTTTGAGGGCTCGACTAAGTTCGTATGCTGTTTTAGGATTGGTTGGTATGTTTGGTTGAGGTCCCGGGGGCCTCGGGTGAGTTTCGGGTGGTTAACGGACTTGGAATGAAAGTTGAGAAATTTCTGAAGTTTGATCTTTTGCTGGTATGATCGCACCTGTGACGGTATTAGCCGCAGGTGCGAGGCCGCGCTTGTGTGATAGATTTATTGAATTTTTGAACAAACTACTGTGAAAAGTTATTGAATTTTTTGAGTTTGTATACATTTAGACATTGTTTTTTTTTTTATGTATAAGTCATTTTAAAGTCCAAAATATTTGGACTTCCGACACAGCTCAAATAAAAAAAAATCAATAAATAAAATTTTTAATTAATTTAAGGTTCTAAATAATAGTAAGCTATTTAAATTATATTTTAATTTAATATATAATTTATTTTAAAAAAATAAAAGTCAATGAATATTAGTATAAGGTAATATGTATTAATTATTTCATATGACTTAAATAAGAATTTTTACATTACATATTTAATTGTTTCACATTGAAATAATTTTAATTTAGACGTTATTGTATTCAGCAATTTTAATTTAATATGTGATATTGTGTCCCCATATTTCAGGTTAATTAGAAATGAATTCAAGGCACGGGTAAAACCTTTGTCATTTTGATTTTATAAATATGGCACAAATGATTTATTTTCAATTAATATAATTTATATAAGGTAACACATTAATCAATTTTTAAATTCTTAAATATTAAAATTTCCTAACCTAGTTTAATAAGGAAATTAATATATAAAATTTTAATTAATTTTAAAATTCTATATATTATTAAAAGAACCTACATTACAATCTTGTCCATTGTGAAAGTCTATTTCTGAAGGGTAAAAAAGACAAACAATATTTTGCGTAACTCTATATATATATATATATATATATATATATATATATATATATATATATATATATATATATATATATATATAGAGAGAGAGAGAGAGAGAGAGAGAGAGAGAGAGAGAGAGAGAGAGACTCGTAAATTACTCAAGAAAACCTTCAAATCCAAATTTTCACATACAACTAAAAACTAATCTATAATGCAACTAAACACTACTCGATCAATCTTCATTACTTGGTCCCGAAGGGACGGCCCAGTTGGTTTGGAGGGGTGTTGTCCACACGGGCGACGGGAGTTCTGTCATGATCCAAAATTCGATTAGTCGTGATGGCACCTAACCCAACCCGCTAGGTAAGCCAATTAACCATAACTAATTCAAATAACAATTAATAAAGCAATTAAGTAAAAAAATATCTGAATCTAATACATTCCCCAAGAACTGGTAGTACAAATCATGAGCTTCTAAGAATAAAGAATAAAGTTTACAAAGGAGAAATGACATAAATATATAGTCTATTTGAATAGTACATAAACAGAGGTTTACAGATCTAAAGCTACCACGAACAAGAGGCACCTACAGCCGGGACACAGGTACATCTTCAATCCAACTCCCATCGAACACAACAACATCAACAACCAATATCTGCACGCAAGGTGCAGAAGTGTAGTATGAGTACAACCGACCCCATGTACTTAATAAGTAACAAACCTAATCTTAGGTTGAAAGTAGTGGCGAGCTAACCGAAGAGTCGGGTCCAACACCAATATTCCTCGACAGTTCATAACAACATAGTACATGTAACAAAAGAGTATCTCAGAAATAAAAGTCTCAGTCCGTTCACAGTTCCAGAAAAAAAAAGGCATTTCTTTTAAAATATCTCAGTGAAAATCCAAATCTTTTACGGAAAAAGCCAAAATATGATTAAGTTTGAAAACTGTGATTTTTTCCAAAACTCCTTTCAACAAATAGTAAGATGTTTTATTTTCAGGTAGGATGAGGAAAGTACTTCTCTATGCCTACATGTCAAGATACAGGTAAAATTATAAATGTCCCCAAAATCGGGTTGCAGAAGGGAATGCACCTCTATGCATGTATCTCAAGTACACATGTCGAATGCAACGAATCTCGATGATGAGCTCATGTACTCACACTCTCAGAATACTCTATGTCACTGTCTCGCATCCCCTCTCACTATGCTCAATGCTCAGCATACTCAATCACTCAGCGCTATACAATACCCGTTGCGGCGTGCAGCCCGATCCACATATATATATATATATATATATATATATACACATATATATAGTCGACTGCGCTCACTGGGGGTGTGCAGACTCCAGAGGGGCTCCTTCAGCCCAAGCGCTATATTGTTGCGGCGTGCAACCCGATCCAATATTGTTGCGGCATGCAACCCGATCCAATATTGTTACGGCGTGCAACCCGATCCAATAATATATATATATATATATATATATATATATATATATATATATATATATATATATATATATATATATAGAGAGAGAGAGAGAGAGAGATCGTGACACATATAAAATATAATCAATATCATATGCTGCGGTGTGCAGCCCGATCCCAAAATGCCACTCTCACTCAGGCCCTCGGCCTCACTCAGTCATCAATATCTCCAGTCTCACTCACGGGCTCACAATGTCATGAAACTAACCCGACAATAATGATATGATGTATCAATAAATAACAAATGAGACTGAGAGATGATATGAATGCATGTGTATGACAAAGTATAATATATCAATAAAATCAGTGAGATGACCGTAATAAACGAACGCTATGGGTCCTAACAATATCAGCATAAAGCCTAAAACATGATATTTAGCATGATTGACAGCTTAACTACTTTATCACATGGTGAAAATACGGATATCAATAAAGTAGGACCACTATACAATGCCATGGAACAACAGAGTCTCAATTCACATGGTGCACATCACGCCCGTCACCTAGCATGTGCGTCACCTCAATACCAATCACATAACATGAATTTCCGGGTTTCATACCCTCAGCACTAAGATTAGAAAAGTTAATTACCTCGAGCAAGCCAATTCCAATACCGAGCAAGCCAAGCGATACTTTAAAATGCCATCTCGCGCGTTACGACCTTTGAACGGCTCGAAACAAACCAAAACAATAACTCAAGTACATCAAACAATGCTAAAGGAACCAATCCCGATCGAAAAAGATCAAATCTTGAATCAAAAACCCAAAATCATCCAAAAGCCCAACCCGGACCCACACCTCAGAACCCGACAAAATTTATAAAATTCAACAACCCATTCAATTACGAGTCCAACCATACTAGTTTCACTCAAATCCGACTCCAATTCGTTGTTCAAAACTCAAAAATTCACTTTATAAAATTGTAGAAAATTCCTCTGATTTCTCTCGAAAAATCAATATTCTAACGCCGAAAACGAAGATTAATTCATAGAATATAATCACAAAGGAGTCAAGAACATTTACCCAAAATTGTGTGGAAAACTTCCACTCCAAAATCACCCAAACCGAGCTCCAAAATTCAAAAATGGTGAAAAATAGTGAAACCTCGAACTTAAAGGGTTCTGCCCAGGCTTTTCGCACCTGTGGAGCCTGGGCTCGCTCCTGCGCAACCGCTTCTGCGGGAACAATGCCGCACCTGCACAGAAACTCTCTTCTGCGCCCAAGACCTTCGCTTATGTGGGGGCGCAGATGCGCCCCAATTTCCCTCTTCTGCGATCAATTCCATCCCAGCCTTCCTTCGCTTCTGCGACCAACTGTCCGCATCTGCGGACTCGCATCTGCGTTCATTCTTCCGCAGATGCGGAAACACCAGAGCGAGCAGCCTTCAACAATGCAATATGAAACGAAATTGATCTGAACATCGTCTAAAACTCACCTGAGGCCCCCGAGACCTCAACCAAATATACTAATAAGTCCTAAAACATACCACGGACCTACTCGAGGCCTCAAATCACATCAAACAACATCAAAACGACGAATCATACCTCAAATCAAAATTTATGAACTTTGAACTTTCAAATTCTATATCTTGTGCCAAAACAAATCAAATTAATCCGGAATGACTTCAAATTTTGCACACAAGTCACATTTCACATTACGGAGCTATTCTAATTTCCAAAATCGGATTCCGACCCCGATATCAAAGAGTCAACCTCTCGGTCAAACTTTCAAAAATTTAACTTTTGCCATTTCAAGTCTAATTCCACTACAGACCTCAAAATAACTTTCCGGACACGCTCCTAAGTCCAAAATCATCATACAGAGCTACTGGAATCATCAGAATTCAAATCCAAGGTCGTTTACACTTAAGTCGACATCCGGTCGACTTTTCCAACTTAAGTTTTCCATTTTGAGACTAAGTGTCTCAATTCATTCTGAAATCTCTCCGGACTCGAACTAACTACTCGGATAGGTCATAATATAGTTATAAATCACAAATAGAGTAGTAAATGGGGGGACGAGGTTGTAATACTCAAAACGACCGGTCGGGTCGTTATAAGTTCGATCCACCCTCAATGTCTTCTAGGTATGAGCCTGTCGCACAGGGTTTGCCTAGTGCGGTTTACATCTCTTGTGTGGTTTGTAGGCTATTACGCAGTGAGGGTTTACCCAGTGCCCACAGAGAATGCTCACGGCCCGAAGGACAGTGGCTATGGCAGAAACTATAGCAGCTGCGGGTTTTACTAGGGTTCCAAAAACAAACCTTCATTACTTTGTTGTTTGACCTTGAAATTCAGCGAAGCTTTTGGCCTATAAATTTGAGATATTCTAATTTAGTATGCAATTAAAAACTACCCGCTCAGCCTTGATTACTTTGTTCTTTTACTTTGAAATTCAGCGAAGATTTTTGTCAATATGCTTTGCTAGTGGTAGATAATAAAATAAGAAAAAATATGTCGAAGTACGTGCGTACTCTAATAATAACTTCATCTCTACTACTTTCTCCGTTTTAATTTATGTAAACATGTTTCACTGGGTATGGAGTTTAAAAAGAATGAAGACTTTTGGAATTTGTGGTCCTAAACAATTCAAAAAGGGGCCCAGAGTATTTGTGTGGTTATAAAAGCTTCTCATTAAGGGTAGAATTATAATTTTAAGCAAAATTATTTTCAAATTTAGAAAGGGATCATTCTTTTTGGAACGGATCAAAAAAAATATAGGTTCACATAAACTTGAACGGAGGAAGTAGTTCTTTGGTGAAGGTTTTATCTGAATTTTAAAAAGTCAAACAAGACAAATAAGCAAATATTTAATGAGATGTCAATCCATTAACAAGTAGAGTTTAACATTTTCCTTTAAGAATTCAAAAATATTTAGGCTTCATGAATTCAACTTTTAACGTTAGCATTGAACAACTAGGATACACTTACACACTAAGTGAATATATTTGTGTTAACATGTATGCGTGTATATATATTATATATATATATATATATATATATATATATATATATATATATATATATATATATATATATATATATATATATATATATATATATGCACGAATATTTCATGCTAAATATTGAACGACAAAAATATCCTTGTAATATTGATCGACTTTTATACCCTTAGAACTAAATTATTATTTCTTATAAATAATTGCAGGTTGGATAAAATTGTATAAATTGAACATTAGCTCATAATATTTAGGACTTTTACTAAATTTTGTGTAATGGAACGTATTGAACAACTGATCTTACAAAGGAAGACTTTGTGATGGAACAAAATTGAGGAATTTGTGGTTGCAATGGAAACTTTCTGCTGAGTCTCAATTCCTTAAGGAATTGATTGCATATTATATATTAACTAATTTTGTACAAAACATCGCTGACTTTACATATTTAATCTCTTTATTATATAAGCATGAATACAATGTCAATGGATCAAATTAGCCATAAAATTTTAAGTTAAAAAAGGACGAAATAGTAATCACCTCTAAATTAATATATTAATTTTTTTATGAACTAATATATGTAGGAGCTATGATAAAGCGGAATAACGGATCCCACTTTGAAGCAAATAGATGAATCTCACTTTGACTAGAAAAGCACATTTATAAAAATAAAAATTTAAAATTAAAAGCTGATTATGGACTTGCCATTCCATCCCTAATCAAGAATCAAATGGAATCTCACTTTGACTACAAAGGCACATCTATACTCCCATTAATACTCTTTCTTGTAAACAGTAAATACCCGTATGAAAGCATTTTCAAAATAATAAAAGGCATATTTTTTCTTATCAAATCATGTAATTTCATTTCGGTAAAGGTAATCATGTCTCAAGTAATACTAGAACATGTCTAGTAAAAGTAAAAATATTTTAGATAACTATAACATCTCAAGTAAAGGTAAAACATATCTAGTAACTGTGAAAATATTCTGTCATGACCCAAAATCCTACCACAGGTATCGTGATGGCACCTAATCTCTAAGACTAGGTAAGCCGATTTCAATTACATTTTGAAGCTATTTTTTTTAAATTAATCAAAACTAACAGCGGAAATAATTACGATATACAACCTCCCTAGACTGGTAGTACTGAGTCACGAACTCGAACTGGATACATAGAATGATCATGAGTACCAAATATACAATACTGTTTGATTATAAGTTAACAGTACAATGAAATGAAAAGACTCCAAAGGACTGCGACGACCGTGCAACTCTACCTTGAATCCTTACGATCCCGCTTTAGCTCCGCTCAAATCTGTTATCTTCAATACATGGCTCTGCACAAAAATGTACAGAAGTATAGTATGAGTACGCCACGGTCGGTACCCAGTAAGTATCAAGACTAACCTTGTCACGACCCAAAATTCTACCACAGGAGTCGTGATGGCACCTAGTCTCTAAGACTAGGTAAGCCAATTTCCATTACATATTTGGAGCCATTTTTTTTAATTAAATAAATAATCAAAACTGTTAGCGGAAATAATTACAATACGTGAATGTACAACCTCCCAAGACTGGTAGTACTGAGTCATGAACTCTAACTGAATACATAGAATGATCACGAGGACAGAATATAGAATACTCTTTGATTACAAGTTAACAGTACAATAAAATGAAAGGACTCCAAGGGACTGCGACAACCAAGCAGCTCTATCTTGAATCCTTACGGTCTCGCTTTAACCCTGCTCAAGTCTGTTATCTTCAATACCTGTCTCTGCACAAAAATATGCAGAAGTGTAGTATGAGTAAGCCACGGTCGGTACCCAGTAAGTATCAAGACTAGCCTTAATGGAGTAGAGACGAGGTACAATCAAGACACTCACTAGTCTAATAACCTGTGCAATATAATATACAAGATAATAGGAAAAATATAACAATAGGACAACATGGAACAACTAGTGATATGCACAACAGACAACAAGAATATCATTAATATCTCTCAACAATTAATAAGTACAACTATACCCAATTAAATCAAGTCCTTTAGATAAATGTCTTTCCCATATAATTCTTCCAAATAATTCTCCTTCAAATATAATTTTCTCAAATAATTATTTTTCAAATATAATTCTTTCAATAAATCTTTTCAAATATAATTTCTCAAATAAATATCTTTCAAATACAATTCTTTCGTATAATACTTTATAAGAAAAATCCTTCCAAATAAATATTTAAAATATAATTCTTTCTATTAAAAGGTCACCATGTGACACCTCATTTCATAATCATAAAAAATACGCGTCTCAGCCCATTTTTATATTTTTCATAAACACACGTCTCAGCCCATTTTTCATGTTTCCATGACACTTCGTGCCCATAATTAAATCATCATATTTTCCCGGCACCTCGTGCCCTCATTTCATATCACAACTGCACGGACAACTCACGTGCCAAATATCATTATCATTTCATCACAACACCTCATGCCTTCATTTCATATCTCAATTGCACGAACAATTCACGTGCCAAATATCCTCATTATTTACACACGGCACCTCGTGCCCACATTTTATTTTATAATCCGCCTGGCCATAGTTACATGCTCTCAATTTCAACATAAATTAGATTGTTATCAATTTACCAACAACAAGATAAATTGCCAAAGGTATGAAAATAAACACAAAAAAATCACAACATCACATGAAAATCATCAACACCACAACTCCACATCATCACATATTATCCCTAACAATAGCCACCCTTATCGCTCCGCCCAGACAGTATCAATAGCCACCCTTATCGCTCCGCCCAGATAATATTCCAACAAACACAATAACAGTGAAATGCCACCCTTATAACAACATAATATCAACGGTGAAATGCCACCCTTATCTCCCCAAAATAACAACTCACAGAACATAACAATTTACACGGAAAATTATCACAGCAACATAACAAAATCAATTCATATTATAATTTTTTCAATGGCCACAACCAAATTTCAAAGCTACAACCAAGTCAATTAATTTTACAACAAATAGCCAAAAGTTCCACACAATGTATACAACACTCAAAAACAATCAATAGAGATAGAAATTACTCAACATAAGGCAAGGTCTTCATAAAAATCAAAATTTCAATAATTATATAAACACCTCTTCTTAAGCTCATTTAATTAATTATTTGCATAGGGGAAAATCAAAAATGAAATTAAATTCCAATAATAATCAAACCAGCAAATGCACAAAATTTCATAAATAATCAAATAATAATCACATCACATTGTCATATAACAACAGAGTCAACAACAAAGATTTAGGCACGACAAGCAGATGATTAAATATATGCCAACAATTATCCAATTTACTACACAATATGCTCAAGACATTAACTCAATAAAATTTGCACATATAAACCAAGTATGTACTCGTCACCTCGCGTACATGATTTTCAATTACACAAATTGCACATAAGACTCAATGCCTAAGGGGAAATTCCCCCACTCGAGGTTAAGCAAGACACTTACATTATTGAAGTTAGGCCGATATTCCAAAATAACCTTCTTGCTTGAATTGACCTCCGGACAGCTCAAATCTATCCAAATTAATTATATAATTTCATTAAAATTCATCGGAAATAATTCCGGATAATAACACGTCGACTTAAAAATTTATTACAAAAATTCAACAAAAGTCTACGTGGGACTCGCCTCTCGGAACCCGACATAATGTTCATGAAATCCGAACACCCATTCCGATACGAGTTTAACCATACCAATTTTACCGAATTTCAATACCATTTCGTCCCTCAAATCGTGATTTTTTTTCATTTTGAAAAGTTTTCTTCAAAACCACCCTTTTCCTCAACTCAAAACACAATTTAAATGATAAACATAAAGATAGAATCATGGAAATAAATAGATTCTAGGTGAAGAATACTTACCTAATCGATTTGCTTGAAAAATCCACAAGGAATCGCTCAAAACCGAGCTCTATAAGTCAAAATGTGATAAAAATGGCCTAAGCGTCGATTTGGAAATCTTATATTCAGGTGATTGTGCATCATGAAAGCGGAGAAAGGATCGCGTTCGTGAAGAAGGAAAATAAATTGCCCAGTTATGCTTCGCGAACGCGACGGGTTGTTCGCGAATGCGGAGAGGAAAAAATCTAATGGCCCACGACTGACTTACGCGAACGCGAGCAAAGGGCCGCGGATGCGAAGAATAAGAACAGGAAACCTTCGCAAATGCGAGACGCTCTTCGTGAAAGCGAAGAAGAAACATGAGGCTACCATGAAGAGCTTCGCGAATGCGAGTGTCTAATCGCGAACGCGGTGGAGGAAAAGACAAACCTTCACGAACGCGATAGGCTGAACGCGAACGTGAAGAAGAAGTATAAGGTGTTCAGCAGTAACACTTTGCGAACGCGAGGTGATCTTTGCGAACGCGAAGAAGAACACCAGAAAATAGAAACAACTGTTCAAAAATAGAATGAAATGGTCCGTAGCCCATCCGAAACACACCTGAGGCCCCCAGGACCCCGTCTAAACATACCAACAAGTTCCACAACCTAACACGGACTCACTCGAGGTTTCAAATCACATCAAATAATGCTGAAAATACAAATCGCACCACGAATCGAACTTATGAACTTCCAAAACTTTCAACTTCTAAAACGCGTGCCGAAACCTATCAAACCAACCCGGAATGACGTTAAATTTTGCAGGCAAGTCCCAAATAACATAACGGAGTTGTTCCAACTCTCGGAATCACATTCCAACCCCGATATCAAAAAGTCAACCCCCGGTCAAACTTCCCAAAAATTCGACTTTCGCCATTTCAAGCCTAAATTGGCTACAGACCTCATATTCATAGTCCGGACACGCTCCTAAGTCAAAAATCACCCAATTGAGCTGACAAAACCGATAAAACTCTATTCCGGAGTCGTTTTCACATAGTTCCGACTATGGTCAAAATCCTAAGACTTAAGCTTCCTTTTTAGGGACTAAGTGTCCCAAATCACTCCGAATCATCGTAAATCAAACTCGACCACACACACGGGTCATAATACATATTTCAAGGCTTCTCAAGACCTTAAGTCACTTAACAGGGCATAAATTCTTAAAACGACAAGTCGGGTCGTTACATTCTCCACCTCTTAAACAAACGTTCATCCTCGAACGTACTAATAATTATTCTAAGGTTACCAAATTGATGGTTTTACTTTTACACATATACTCACGGTTGATTACACGCTACCACATTTGAGATAAGCGTGACAACATCATCTCATTTGAGATTATTTCTTTTATCCATACTTGAAAACTTTAAGGCCATTTTCTTATGCTTCAATATTTTTAAAAGGCCTGATTTCTCACAACAACGCACAGTATTAGTCTCAACTGACTATAGCAACTCGTGCCTAAGCACACATCAATTTTGTTTTATAGTGTTGAAGTACTTTAAAAATTTCCTGGGGTGTCACATTCTCTCCCGCTTAGGATCATTCGCCCTCAAACACATAACATAACTTATCTCTTCCTTTGCAAATCTCAATCCTCCAAATTTTACTAACTCCCAAATTTTTTAGAAATTTCGGCAGAGTCTCCCCTATAATTGGGCCTATCCACCTGCTAAAATAACACCAAAACAACTCATAATAACACATCCACAACCCAACATAATACCACAAGGTATATATCAATAATACCAATCTCAGCATTACAAGCATTACATTATCATAATGGTATCAGGACATGAAGCACATTATATGTATGCTCATCACCACATCTCTGGTCTTAAAGGCTGTTCATAATTAATTCCAGCATCATCAATTAGTCTCATATTAACCACCACCTCATTTCAAATTTTCACAACACTTACAACAGAATGTGAGGCATGAAGACCTCATGATTTCTTACTCGGATTAATGAGTCACATTTAACGCCACATGGGTACTCATCTCATAAGTTAAAACTCAATGTTTACAGGACGAAAATGGCTGAATATGCACAGAAAATTATACAAGAATTATCAAATAAGCCTAACATGCATGACTCTCTATTAATACTATTGTACAATTAAATTTCACAAAGGGAAAATTTTAAACTCATAAATATTTCACCACAAGGACCTCATCCTTACATAACTTCCACCGCGGCTTGCAGCCCGGTTTAAATATTTCACATCATGTAAATATGCGAGGATCTCGTCCTCAAATCCGAATCACAATTTTGTTGCACATTGTGCCAACTGAAATTTTCAATTTTCTTTCTTTCTTCTTTTCAACATATTTTATAAATAAATATTTTTTCACAACACATAATGAACCCTCATATCGGTAAGGCGTATAATTCATAAAAATTGGAATCAATTATTCCAAAATACATTAAACCCACTGTATCGAATAAGAAAATTTTGCTTTTGGACTTATAGCCCTCAATGGTGCACAAAAATAAAATGACAGACACATTCTCACATATTTAAATCTTCCAACAGGGATACACATATAAGTGGGTCACAAATTTACAAAGCTTACTCATAAGTGGAGCGTAATAGGAGGTTTCACCTCAATATTCAGAACCGAATCAAATTAAGAAAAAATATCCTTTTATAATAAAAATCAGGATCGTACCTGTAACGACACCATCTGGTGTATTGGACTCAGCCAAATCATAGTGATTAAATCAACGGGTCAGGCCTCCACCTCTTAGGCGCCCACTACCCGCCTGTCCTCCACCTCTAGCTGACTGTGCATGTGGAGTATCAACTGGAATACAGCTTGTAGCTGGAGTGTTCTGATGAAATCCACCCCTCCCAAGTCTGGGACAATCTCTCATGATATGCCTAGTATCACCACACTCATAACAACCCCTCTGAGGTCGCGGCTGCTCGTACTGAGTCTGTGCCGAATAACTGGAATAACCACTGTAAGAATCTCATGTCGGTGGTGCATTATAAACCGGAGCACCACGAGTAATCTAATGTGTAGACTGAGATGACCGACTGCTCGAGCCTCCGCTATAATGGGGTCTAGCTGAAGAGTAAAATCCACTGAACCCTCTAGATCTTCGAGACCTTTTGGCCTCCTTAGACTCCCTTTCCTCGCCTAAAACACCCTCAATCTTCCTTGCAATCTCCACTAATTGCTGAAATGAAGCATCAGTTTGCAATTCTCGAGCCATGCATATTTTAATATCATAATCGAGCCCCTCAATGAATTTGCGGACCCGTTCTATGATTGTAGGAACTAAGTTAGGTGCATGATGGGCTAACTCACTGAGCCTTATAGCATATTCTGACACTGTCATAGTGCCCTAATGTAACCGTTCAAACTCTGTGCGCCACGCATCTCGGAGAGTATGGGGAACAAATTCTTTCAAGAACATTTTCGAAAATTGAGCCCAAGTTGGTGGTGTGGCATCGGCTGGTCTACCTTCTTCATAGATTTTCCACCACCGATACGCTGCGCCTGATAGTTGAAAAGTAGTAAAGGCAACTCCGCTCACCTCCACAATACCCATGGTGCGGAGAATACGGTGAAGATTTTCTAGAAATTCTTGAGTATCCTCTGTAGTTGTTAAAGTTGGTGGATCGTATTTCTTAAACCTTTCAAGTCTCTTTTGTTCTTCTTCTAATGCCTCGGTCCTGACCTCAGGCCGAACCGTAATAACAGGTTGTACTGGTACTACACCCGGAACCTGACTAACGTGAATTTGCTGCTCTGGAGTTGTGATAGGAGTCTGAGCTACTCCCCCAAGCTGCGGAATATTTGGTGCAACAGAGATCAATCCCGCCTGAGTTAATGTACCAAACATACTCAGGAACTGTGCTAAAGTCTCCTAAAGTCCTAGGGTAACAACAGATGCTTCTGGTACCTGTCCCCCAACTGGAGCTACTAGTGGCTCCTCAACTGTTATTCTGACAGGTGCTGTAGTCGCAGCACATGCCCTTCCTCGACCTCTACCTCGGCCTCTGTCTCGGCACCGGCCTCTTGCAGCCCTAGCAGTATGAGCGGATGCCTGCTCAGCTAACCCGGTAGCACGTGTCCTCACCATCTGTGAAAGAAAAGATATATAAAGGCTCAAATTCAAAATTCAATAAATTTCGCGCGACAGGAATGAAAGAAATGGAAATTTCCTAACAGTTATGTAGCCTCTCGAAGATAAGTATAGACGTCTCCGTACCGATCCGCAAGACTCTACTAGACTCGTTCGTGACTCGTAGAACCTATGAACCTAGAGCTCTGATACCAACTTGTCACGACCCAAAATCCCACCACAAGAGTTTTGATGGTACCTAGTCTCTAAGACTAGGTAAGCCAATTTCCATTACATATTTGGAACCATTTGTTTTTTGAATTAAATAAATAATCAAAACTGACAGCGAAAATAATTACAATACGTGAATGTACAACCTCCCAAGACTGGTAGTACTGAGTCATGAACTCTAACTGAATACATAGAATGATCACGAGGACAGAATATAGAATACTCTTTGATTACAAGTTAACAGTACAATAAAATGAAAGGACTCCAAGGGACTGCGACAACCAAGCAGCTCTATCTTGAATCCTTACGGTCTCGCTTTAACCCTGCTCAAGTCTGTTATCTTCAATACCTGTCTCTGCACAAAAATATGCAGAAGTGTAGTATGAGTAAGCCACGGTCGGTACCCAGTAAGTATCAAGACTAACCTCAATGGAGTAGAGACGAGGTACAGCCAAGACACTCACTAGTCTAATAACATGTGCAATATAATATACAAGATAATAGGAAACAAATAACAATAGGACAACATGGAACAAGTAGTGATATGCACATCAGACAACAAGAATATCATTAATATCGCTCAACAATTAATAAGTACAACTATACCCAATTAAATCAAGTCCTTTAAATAAATGTCTTTCCCATATAATTCTTCCAAATAATTCTCCTTCAAATATAATTTTCTCAAATAATTATTTTTCAAATATAATTCTTTCAATAAATCTTTTCAAATATAATTTTCTCAAATACAATTCTTTTATATAATACTTTATAAGAAAAATCATCAACACCACAACCCCACATCATCACATATAGTCCATGACAATAGCCACCTTTATCGCTCCTATAGCCATTCTTATCGCTCCTATTGCCACCCTTATCGCTCCGCCCAGAAAATATTCCAACAAACACAACAACAGAGAATTGCCACCCTTATAACCACATAATATCAACGGTGAAATACCACCCTTATCTCCCCAAAATAATAACACACACAACACAATAATTTACACAGAAAATTATCACAGCAATATAACAAAATCAATTCATATCACAATATGCCCAATGGCCACAACCAAATTCCAAAGCTACAACTAAGTCAGTTAATTTCACAACAAATAGCTAAAAGCTCCACAAAATGTGTACAACACCCAAAAACAATCAATAGAGATAGAAATTACTGAACATCATGCAAAGTATTCATAAAAATTAAATTTTCAATAATTATATAAACACCTCTTCTTAAGCTCATTTAATTAATTATTTGCAGAGAGGAAAATCAAAAATGAAATTAAATTCCAATAATTATCAAACCAACAAATTCATGAAATTTTATAAATAATCAAATAACAATCACATCACATTATCATATAATAACAGAGTCAACAACAAGGATTTAGGAACGACAAGCAGATGATTAAATATATGCCAACAATTATCCAATTTACTACACAATATGCTCAAGACATTAACTCAATAAAATTTTCACATATAAACCAAGTACATACTCACCTCGCGTACATGGTTTACAATTACACAAATTGCACATAAGACTCAATGCCTAAGGGAAAATTCCCCCACTCGAGGTTAAGAAAGACACTTACCTTATTGAAGTTAGGCTGATATTTCAAAATAGCCTTCTTGCTTGAATTGACTTCCGTACAGCTCAAATCTATCCAAATAAATTGTATAATTTTATTAAAATTCATCGAAAACAATTCCGGATAATAACACGTCGACTTAAAAATTTATTACAAAAAGTCAACTAAAGTCAACGCGGGACACGCCACTCGGAATCCGACATAATTTTCATGAAATTCGAACACCCATTCCAATACGAGATCAACCATACCAATTTTATCAAATTCCAATACCATTTCGTCCCTCAAATTGTGATTTTTTTCATTTTGAAAACTTTTCTTCAAAACCACCCTTTTCCTCAACTCAAAACACAATTTAAATGATAAACATAAAGATAGAATCATGGAAATAAATAGATTCTAGGTGAACAACACTAACCCAATCGATCTGGTTGAAAAATCCACAAGGAATCGCTCAAACTCTATAAGTCAAAATGTGATAAAAATGGCCTAACCCTCGATTTTGGAAATCTTATATTCTGCCTAGGTGATTGTGCATTGCAAACGCGGAGAAAGGATCGCGTTCGTGAAGAAGAAAAATGAATTGCCCAGTTATGCTTCACGTACGAGACGTGTTGTTCGCGAACGCGGAGAGGAAAAAATCTAATGGCCCACGACTGACTTACGCAAACGCGAGCAAAGGGCCGTGAACGCGAAGAATAAGAACCGGAAACCTTCGCGAACACGAGACGCTCTTCGGGAACGCGAAGAAGAAACATGAGGCTGCCATGAAGAGCTTCGCGAACGCGAGTGTCTAACCGCGAATGCGGTGGAGGAAAAGACAAACCTTCGTGAACGCGATGGGCTGAACACGAACGCGAAGAAGATGTATAAGGTAGTCAGCAGTAACACTTAACGAATGAGAGGTGATCTTCGCGAACGCGAAGAAGAACACTAGAAAACAGAAACAAAAGTTCAAAAATAGAAGGAAATGGTTTGTAGCCCATCCGAACCACACCCGAGGCCCCCACCTAAACATACCAACAAGTTCCATAATCTAACATGGACTCGATCGAGGTCTCAAATCATATCAAACAACGTCGAAACTACGAACCGCACCATGAATCAAACTCATGAACTTCGAAAACTCGTGCCGAAACCTATCAAACCAACCCGGAATGACGTCAAATTTTGCAGGCAAGTCCCAAATAATATAATGGAGTTGGTCCAACTCTCGGAATCACATTCCAACCCCGATATCAAAAAGTTCACTTCCGGGCCAAAACTCCAAAAATTTGACTTTCGCCATTTCAAATCTAAATCAGCTACATACCTCAAATTCACAGTCTGGACATGCTCTAAGCCCAAATCACCCAACGGAGCTAACGAAACTGACAGAACTCTATTCTGGAGTCGTCTTCACACATTTTCGACTACGGTTAAAATTCTAAGACTTAAACTTCCGTTCTAGGGACTAAGTGTCCCAAATCACTCCAAATCATCCGGTAACTGAATTCAACCACGCACGCAAGTCAATACACATAATAAGAAGATGCTCAGGCCCTTATGCCGCCAGACGGGGCTTAAATTCTTAAAACGACAAGTCGGGTCGTTACACATCCATATTAAACATCTCAAGTAAAATGTTCGGTACCATATCAAGTAAAGGACTTGTCCCATATGCAATTTCAAAGCATCGGTAATACATTTATTTTCAAAATCATATATAACCATGCAGGTTATGAAAACACAAATTGTGGTAATATAAGATTACTTATAAAATAACGGTTGAGCTAAAAACTTATAAGAACGGATAATAATAATCGAGTTTGGATGCCTATGTGATTACTTAGGTATAAATAGAATAAGCTTACGGTTTAGAGGTCCCGTTAAAATAAGTAAAATATGAGTAAATAAATTTTTATTTTTGGTAAACTATCTAACACAAATTGTGTAGTAAATAACATGGAATATACATGCAATGCACTTATGCAAGTGCTCAAATAAAGTTGAACGATTTTTTTACCTTTCAATCAACGCTACTTCTATGACTTTTTTGTAGAATGAAGCAAGTAAGAGAACAAACTGAAGGAAGAACAACTACAATAGATCAAACTCCCGAATATGATTAATATTTATTATTTTGAAACTTAATTTTGTGTTAAATTTTATGTTATAATGCAAGCACATCTTTTACCATTCAATCAACGCTACTTCTATGATTGTTTTGTAGAATGAAGCAAGTAAGAGAACAAACTGAAGGAAGAACAACTACAGTAGATCAAACTCCCGAATATGATTACTATTTATTATTTTGAAACTTAATTTTGTGTTAACTTTTATATGTTATAATGCAAACACATCTTTTGAATATTATTTATGTTATTTTTAAAAATCTATTTTCATTAACACGAGGGGAACGCGCGTACGCTAAGACTAGTTTCATAATATGTATCATTGGCTCAATAGAGAAAGACTAGTTTGCATTTCATAATATGCAAACACATCTTTTACCTTTCAATCAACGCTACTTCTATGATTATTTTGTAGAATGAAGCAAGTAAGAGAACAAACTGAAGGAAGAATAACTACAGTAGATCCAACTCCCGAATATGATTAATATTTATCATTTTGGGACTTAATTTTATGTTAACTTTTATGTAATAATGTAAACACATCTTTTGAATATTAAAATATTTTTAAAAAGATCTATTTTCATTAACACGAGGGACATGTGTGTACACTAAGACTAGTTTCATAATATGTATCATTAGCTCAATAGAGAAAGACTAGTTTGCATTTCATAATATGAATACACATCTTTACCTTTCAATCAACGCTACTTCTATGACTTTTTTGTAGAATGAAGCAAGTAAGAGAAGAAACTGAAGGAAGAACAACTACAGTAGATCAAACTCCTGAATATGATTAATATTTATCATTTTGGAACTTAATTTTGTGTTAACGTTTATTTTATAATGCAAAGTACTTCTCTATGTTATAATGGAACACGTATTTCGGGGTTTTTAGGTAGCATGAAGAAAGTACTTCTCTGTATCTACATGCGAAGATACAGGGAAAATCATAAATGTCCCCAAAATCGGGTAGCAGAAGGGAATGCACCTCTATGCATGTATCTCAAGTACGCATGTCGAATGCAACGAATCTCGATGATGAGCACATGTACTCACACTCTCAGAGTACTCTATGTCACTATCTTGTATCCCCTCTCACTATGCTCAATACTCAGCACACTCAATCAATCAGCGCTATACAATACCCATTGCGGCGTGCAGCCCGATCCACATACATATATATATTCGATTTTGCTCACAGGGGGTGTGCAGACCACGGAGGGGCTCCTTCAGCCCAAGCGCTATATTGCTGCGGCGTACAACTCGATCCAATATTGTTGCGGTAAAGCATCCGTACAAATTACCCTCTCCAGACCTCACTAGTGGGATTATACTGGGTTGTTGTTGTTGTATATATGTTGTGGCATGTAGCCCGATCCCAAAATGCCACTCTCACTCAGGCCCTCGACCTCACTCAGTCGTCAATCTCTCCAGTCTCACTCACGGGCTCACAATGCCATGAAACTAGCCCGGCAACAATGATATGATGTATTAATAAATAACAAATGAGACTGAGATATTATATGAATGCATGGGTATGACTAAGTATAATATATTAATGAAATCAGTAAGATGACAGTAAAAAATGACCACTATGGGTCCTAACAATATCAGCATAAAGCCTAAAACATGATATTTAGCATGATTGGCAGCTTAACTACTTTATCACATGGTGAAAATACGGATATCAACAAAGTAGGACTACTATACAGTGCCGTGGGAACAACAGAGTCTCAATTCACATGGTGCACGCCCACACGCTCGTCACCTAGCATATGTGTCACCTCAATACTAGTCATATAACACGTATTTTGGGGTTTCATACCCTCAGCACTATGATTAGAAGAGTTAACCTTAATTGTTTCACATTGAAATAATTTTAATTTAGACGTTATTGTATTCAGCAATTTTAATTTAATGTGTGATATCGTGTCCCCATATTTCAAGTCAATTAGAAATGAATTTAAGGCACGGGTAAAACCTTTGTCATTTTGATTTTATAAGTATGGCACAAATGATTTATTTTCAATTAGTATAATTTATATAAGGTAAAACATTAATCGATTTTTAAATTCTTAAATATTAAAATTTCCTAACCTAGTTTAATAAGGAAATCAATATATAAAATTTTAATTAATTTTAAAATTCTAAATATTAGGAACGTAACCTACATTACAATCTTGTCCATTGTGAAAGTTGTTTCTGAAGGGTAAAAAAAGACAAACGATATTTTAGGTAATTTTACACACACACACACACACACACACACACACACACACACACACACACATATATATATATATATATATATATATATATATATATATATATATATATATATATATATATATATATATATATAAACTACTCGTAAATTACTCAAGAAAACCTTCAAATCCAAATTTTCACATACAACTAAAAACTAATCTATAATGCAACTAAAAACTACTCGATCAATCTTCATTACTGTCCTGAAGGGACGACCCAGTTGGTTTGAAGGGGTGTTGTCCACACTCGCGACAAGAGTTCAGTCACGACCCAAAATCCGACTAGTCATGATGGCACCTAACCCAACCCGCTAGGTAAGCCAATTAACCAATAACCAATTCAAATGATAATTAATAAAGCAATTAAGTAAAGAAATATCTGAATCTAATAAATTTCCCCAAGAACTTGTAGTATAAATCATGAGCTTATAAGAATAGAGTTTACAAAGCGGAAATGAAATACATAGTCTGTTTGAATAGTACATAATCAGAGGTTTACAGATCTACAACTACCACGAACAAGAGGAAGCTATAGCCGGGACGCACGTACATCTTTAATTCAGCTCCCATCGAACACAACAACATCAGCAACTAACATCTGCACGCAAGGTGCAGAAGTTTAGTATGAGTACAACCGACCCCATGTACTCAATAAATAACAAACCTAACCTTAGGTTGAAAGTAGTGACGAACTAACAGATGGGTCGGGTCCAACACCAAGATTCCTCAACAGTTCATAATAGCATAGTACATGTAACAAAAGAGTATCTTAGAAATAAAAGGCTCACTCCGTTCACAGTTCCAGAAAAAAATAGGCATTTCTTTTCAAATATCTCAGTGAAAATCCAAATCTTTTACGGAAAAAGCAAAAATACGAGTAAGTTTGAAAACTGTGATTTTTTCCAAAACTCCTTTCAACAAATAGTAAGATGTTTCATTTTCAGGTAGCATGAGGAAAGTACTTCTCTATGCCTACATGTCAAGATACAGGTAAAATCATAAATGTCTCCAAAATCGGGTAGCAGAAGGGAATGCACCTCTATGCATGTATCTCAAGTACGCATGTTGAATGCAACGAATTTCGATGATGAGCTCATGTACACAAACTCTCAGAGTACTCTATGTCACTGTCTCGCATCCCCTCTCACTATGCTCAATGCTCAGCACACTCAATCACTCAGCGCTATAAAATACCCGCTGCGGCATGCAGCCCGATCCATATATATATATTGTCACGCCCCAAAACCGAGGAGCGTGACCGGCGCTCCCTTGAGTGAGCCCGACCGAGCAAGCATATTAGATTTCCTTCTACCCAACTCATTCATGAATAAAGAGAATATATGTTTTCATTAATTGCAAAATAAAGCTGTCATGCCTGAAATTACCAATTTCTTGCCATAAGTTTCATCATTTTTAAAGTCTCAAATGGACAAGTAATACAACCACAACATAGCATAGTTTAACTTTCCCAGCACCAAATACACAACCCACACTATGTCTACGGAGCCTCTATGGATAAATAAGAGTACAATGATAATGCCGGCAACAAGGCCCCGGCTATACCTCAAACCGAATACACAAAGTACAAAATATACATGACCCCGGGATGAAGTGGGGCTCATCAAGTCAGCTGGGAAGATGATGATGTACCACTAACTGCGATCAACATTGTCTGCTATGTAACCACCTGCATCCATTTAAAGATGCAGCGCCCCCGGCAAAAGGGACGTTAGTACTGTCGAATAGTACTAGTATGTAAAGCTAAAACATCATCTCAATAGAATGGACAATAATACAAGGGGGAAACAGTCATGAGTTCAATAAGAGCTTCAAACCAATACTAAAGTATCAAGTAAGGATCACATAAATTCTCAATTCAATTTCCATCTTATTAGGTTGGGTAATCTTTAGTGCCATATGCCACAATCCACAATACCACCGTGTTCTTACACGGAGTCCGTATTGCGGCCAAATGCACACGCAAGTATACGCGGTCGTCAAGTAATAAAGTGACTAAAAGTCGGATGTCGAACCCACGAGGACTTGTGATTAACTATTAACTAAATTAGACTATCCTAATTATCTAAACAAGAATTAAACCTAAAAATATTTGATTCTAAACTAATTAAATAAAAAAATATAAATAATGAACTTTGAACAGAGAAAGAGCAGATTTTTATGATATCAATGTAATGAAAACGATCTAGGGTTATGGGCTATCTAACAATCCTATTGTATTCTTTAATTGAATTGACCGACTAATTTATCTAGCTTATTGGTTGACAGGGTTAATATTACTCATAAGAATCTGTCGAGTTCATGCACGCCTATTCAAGCTAACCTAACGCCTATATGTCTATGGAGTTAAAATTAAAAAGAACGCATTTATAATTCCTGTAAATCAACCAAGAAAGGCAATTAGGTATATGTCTATCTTAACCACAAATCTATTCCCCGATGTCCGAGTTCAAGAACTTGCCCTACTCAATCCTATATGCAATATAGAATTTCCACTTTCGAGTTCAATTCTAGATTCGTAGATAGTATTCAATTGGTGATCAAGCAATTAAATAATTAAGTGCAAGATTGAATAAATAAACCAATATGATAAATCAAGAAGGCAAAATCAATATTCGAATAACACTAGTCATGAAAGAACCACAATCCTAGAACGTGAAGTTTAGCTCCACATAGACATGGTAGTCAAACAACAAATCATACAAATAAACATAAACATTACTAAGTTTGGTGAGAGAAAGATGGAACTTGATGAATTCCGGCCTCCACGGCGGCTCTGTGCTTGTGTTATTCTCTCAAAGCGTCCTCCTCTCTTTAAAATAGGCTTAGGTTGGCTTTTATATGAGTTGGAGGCGTCTTGGGGTCAAAATAACCGAGTCCCGGTCGAAATAGGACATGTTCACATTTTTAGCGTCAAGGGCAGCGTGGGGCGCTGGCCCTAGCGCTGAAATATTTTAGCTGCTGTAAATTGCGCCACAGCCAGCGCCCCACGCTGGCTGTGGCCCTCAAATTTCACTTTTTGCCTTTTTGTTCCAATTTCGCTCCAATTCGCGACCTTTCGTCCCAAATTGCATCCGAATGATCCCTACACATAGAAATATCAAAATTTAGCACAAATAATCATATTAAACATCTCAAATCGTCGAGACATGAGCAAAATGTGAGGCGGTATATATCAAAATATGCATACATTAAGGTGATTATCAACACCCCACACTTAGATTCTTGCTCGTCCTCGAGCAATGGAACTATATTAGCACCCCCAAAACGTACTTAGCACTATGAAAGAGGACCTCACAATTAACTCGATCAAACACCCTACCTTTTGACTATGATCGATGTCGGCAATTAAGCATGAACACACAAATTTCACATTCTTTCCGTTTTTAAATAGCCCAAGTATACTCAATGTTTTTCAACTAACTCAATCAACTCAAGCAACCTCTCCACAACCACCTTACCTCAAGAGACGACTCGTTACCACTAAGCATCCTCAATTTACACACTCACCCAACACAAGAAAGTGTACAATATCACCAATCCGTCATGAGATCAAGTGCCCTCACCACAAGCAAAAGAGTGAATATCAAAGTAGTCCACAAATTTAAATATGTCATTGAACATAAATTAAGGATATCACACAATTGAACAACATTCACTCACTCTCACAAAGAATTCATGTGCATCCCGTGGTCGTATCATAATCTTGCCCGTAATGTACATCTCTACTAATCTAAGCTAGCTAAATCTAGGATCAATTAGGACTTTAAGGTTGTAATGTAGGCTATGGGACGGGTAGGATACATTTAGGAATGGTGACTAAACCTCCTAAGCACTTTAATACACTACACTCATAATTCAAGCGTAATTACTTCGCAACCCATTCACCTGTCATACACCATAACTAACATAGCCCTCTTTTCCATCAAGCACCTATATGGTTTCACTAGCACGAGTGAGAAGGATTAGGAGGTGTGTCTTTCTACATTATTTGAACTTTTGTTTTCTTTTTCTTGCAAAATGTTTTCCTCTTTTTTTTTTTACACACTCCATACATTGAAGTTTATAAGCTAGTGATCTTTATTCACAATTTTAGTGCACCTTAAGGGCCCTTCCATGGTTCCACGCGAAAGCCACTTCCTAATCTCTCACCTTACTTCTTTTAGCGACTAAGTGCCTTAGGAGGTAAAGGTTCAACAATCTCAAATTAAGAACAACTAGGAGTATGACTTGTAATGTGATTGTCAAGGAAACGGTCTATAGGCTCAAAGGGGCTAGCAACGGAAAAAATTTATTTGTCAGTGACAAGCACCTTTATGATCAAGCAAGAAACGCCTATGTCATCTCCTAGACTAGCACAACTTAATAATTTCACGTTGATTAACACACGGGGCAAGTTCTAGACTACACAGGATAGCACAGAATATCAACAATCCTTACACACACATGGCACTTGACTCACTCAAGATGGTTATGTGTGACTCTCAGGTCAAGTAAGCATATCAAGTTGAGAATGTTTTAAGCAACACTGCACTAGGTGGCATACAAGTCAATCAACCGAGAAAAAGGCGTCAAAGAGTAGGCTACTTAATTTACTTGGGCATTACAATTCAAATCATATATGCAGGAAGACAGAGCGCATGCCCTGACTTAACTTGCCAACACCAAACATGTCAACAGGTACCTTAGAGCAATCTTGATTTTCTCCTTTATCCTACTCCTAAAAAAAACTAAACTAAATTTTCCGGTTCGAGCTACACCCTTGGAAAAGAACCGGTGTCGAAAGAAAAACTAAGGGATACTATCTAACTACCTAAAAAAACAAAAGGAAATCTTTTTGATATTTTAAATCGGACTTTAATCCCTCAAGAAAATTGTCCAACGGATCCATCGTCGGGAAAAGTCCAAAAACAAAATTTCAATTTTTTTCTCAAATATTTTTCTATTTTTTAAATCTTTTTTTTAATTACTACTACTACTATACTACACCATTAATTCTACTAACTATGCTATTAAAAATAAGAAGCTAGCTAACAATAAAAAGATAAGAAACTAACAATATACTAATATAATACTATAGAAAGAATAGAGAATCTTTCACCCCACACTTAAAAGAGTGTAGTGTCCTCAATGCAAAAATAAAGTAAGAATAATAAGGGTGGACAAGAAACTCCCTGAAAGACCAAAGGCCGAAGCAATTTCAGCTCACGGGGTACTCACACTTCTCCCATGGATGGTCCTTTGTGCGGGTACCTCACATTAGTTCCAACCATCTGGCTCGCTTTTGCACGCTTCCAGTGACTTTTCTTCCTATGCTCATAATCCTACAAAACAAAACAGCAGTACAAAAATAATAAAATAAATAAAAATAAATAAAGCAGTAAAGCTGGGTTGCCTCCCAACAAGTGCCTAATTTAATGTAGCGGCACGACGTGAACCACTTTTTTGCCTCCACCTCGAACTTATGAATTGAGCCCCTAACATGGCATCCAGTCTGTGGCTATGCTCCAGTGGTGGGGCTATAACGATGACCAGGCCAAGTAATAAATTTTTCACTCTACACTTCTCAGCCTTTAGATGAGGAATGTAATTTTTGCTTTTTGGCACAACAAATTCAAGAATATAGGTACTTTCATCCTCACCCTTTGACCCCCTCATTGGCTCAGATGGCTCGATTACTATCTTACTATCTAAACACAATGTGGAAAAATGATTGGAATGAGGTCTAATGCGCCCTAACTCATGAATTGTACTACTATTTACATCCCCATATACACACACACTCAAGTCTCCCAAAGTAATATTATCTATTCCCTCATATGAATCTAGAGCATTCTTCTCAACACTGGCATCCTCAAGAAAAACATGGTCTAATAATTGGTATTCTCGTTTTAGCTCCTCAATTTAGTCTAGAAGATTTTTTTCAGCTTCACACAACTCATCATTAAAATGTTGACCATTACACGCATCAATCTCTGCATTCAAATTTGCATCCAAGTTATGTAAAGCCAAGCCAAAATTATCAATTTTATGTGCAAGATCATCTCTCTCCTTAGACCAATCATTCAGCAACGTTGTCAGAAGACAACGTCGTTCCGCATATTCCCTTAATCGAGAATATTCGTCCCAATACCAACCCTTACTCCCATATTCAAATTCAGATTTTTAAGAGTTCAGATCATGACAAGCCCAAAATGACGGGTCATATAAGTCTTCTGTCAACCAAGAGTCTTCATCAATAACCTTACCTCCATATATTTCATCCCTAGATATCATGGTGAAAGAACTAGAAACACACTAAGAGAAAAATCAAATAATTATAAAATAAAATATTTACAAAAAGAGAAGGAAAAAAAAAACTTGTAAAGATAAAAGTAAAAGCCTAAGTCCCCAGCAACGGCGCCAAAAACTTGTTGCGGCCAAACGCACACGCAAGTATACGCGGTCGTCAAGTAATAAAGTGACTAAAAGTCGGATGTCGAACCCACGAGGACTTGTGATTAACTATTAACTAAATTAGACTATCCTAATTATCTAAACAAGAATTAAACCTAAAAATATTTGATTCTAAACTAATTAAATAAAAAAATATAAATAATGAACTTTGAACAGAGAAAGAGCAGATTTTTATGATATCAATGTAATGAAAACGATCTAGGGTTATGGGCTATCTAACAATCCTATTGTATTCTTTAATTGAATTGACCGACTAATTTATCTAGCTTATTGGTTGAAAAGGTTAATATTGCTCATAAGAATCTGTCGAGTTCTTGCTCTCCTATTCAAGCTAACCTAACGCCTATATGTCTATAGAGTTAAAATCAACAAGAACGCATTTATAATTCCTGTAAATCAACCAAGTAAGGCAATTAGGTATATGTCTATCCTAACCACGAATCTGTTCCCCGATGCCCGAGTTCAAGAACTTGCTCTACTCAATCCTATATGCAATATAGAATTCCCACTTTCGAGTTCAATTCTAGATTTGTAGATAGTATTCAATTGGTGATCAAGCAATTAAATAATTAAGTGCAAGATTGAATAAATAAACCAATATGATAAATCAAGAAGGCAAAATCAATATTCGAATAACACTAGTCATGATAGAACCACAATCCTAGAACGTGAAGTTTAGCTCCACATAGACATGGTAGCCAAACAACAAATCATACAAAGAAACATAAAAATTACTAAGTTTGGTGAGAGAAAGATGGAACTTGATGAATTCCGGTCTCCACGGCGGCTCTGTGCTTGTGTTTTTCTCTCAAAGCGTCCTCCTCTCTTTAAAATAGGTTTAGGTTGGCTTTTATATGAGTTGGAGGCGTCTTGGGGTCGAAATAACCGAGTCCCGGTAGATATAGGACATGTTCACGTTTTTAGCGTCCAGGGCAGCGTAGGGCGCTGGCCCTGGCACTCAAATATTTTAGTTGCTGTAAATTGCGCCACAGCCAGCGCCCCATGCTGGCTGTGGCCCTCAAATTTCACTTTTTGCCTTTTGTCCCGATTTCGCTCCAATTCGCGCCCTTTTGTCCCAAATTGCATCCGAATGATCCATAAACATAGAAATATCAAAATTTAGCACAAATAATCATATTAAACATCTCAAATCGTTGAGACATGAGCAAAATGTGAGGCGGTATATATCCAAATATGCATACATTAAGCCGATTATCAGTCCGATCTCGACCCGATTGGTTTGGTAATCTCATTTGAGACATCAACCCTATCCACAATTTCAATTATCATTTCCAGCATAGTTCCACAACCCACAATACCATCCATAATAACATCGTGTTCTTATACGGAGTCCAATCTTGGCTCGATTGGCTAGGCCATCTCACTTGATACATCAACCATTTTTTGTCAATCACTTCACATAGTACTTCTTTCATATACTTTCAATTCATTGGCACTAGTGATTTCAATTACAAAATCATTCTTGGCACTTGGCCATATTTCAGAATTTCAGTCCCCTTTTTCACATTCAAATATCATTATCATAATCATTATCAACAATAATAAGGCTTCCTATTCAAGACAGTAAGTTCACATAACACAACAATTTGGGAATCTTAGGCACATAGAGGCTTTTCATACAATTTGGCATAACAACCTTTATTTAGATCTTGACATGAAGTCATAATATTTCTAACACATATTTCACATTTTGAACATATCCTCAAATAGCAAGATGACATGATAAAAACATTTAGAATAAATATTGAACATATATCCTTCAACACAACCACTTTGGGAATAGCCAATTCAATAATGATCAAGGTCTTACTTCAATTACATTAACACCGTGGAATTCGATTCTAAGAAGAAGGGGGTTTAGCCACACATACCTCAAATTCTTCCCTTAATGTTACTACAACGATGCACTACACTAATCAACTTCAATCTAGAATAACAACATCCAATGAGACCAATATTAGTAACAAATCCCATAGATGCATTGTATTCATAAAATTTCATCGCCAAGATTACCATTCATGTTCTCTCTTATTTTCTCAAAAGTAATATTCATGCCATGAACTAGAGTTTTATAATCCAATCTTTCAACCATTGAAACTTGTAACAAATTCTTCAAATACTTCTAACTACTCATAATAAACGACTTTGAAGCATTGGAATTACCTCTAGTAGATCAATCTTGAAAAATCACAACTTTGGCGATATTTGTGCTCTTGAGGATCTTGTATTTGGATGCAAGAATGATGTTAGAACTGATGTATATTGAGTAATAATCAACTAAAAATATCATTAACAACTTACCTTGGTTGATTAGACTTGATTTGAGCTCAAAATTGTCCATTCACCTCAAGAACCCTAACCCCCAAATACTCAAAATATCCCCCTTCCCCGACCTTGTATTTATAGGCCTAGATTTCTAGTTTTCGGATGCGGCCCTAGATGATTCGCATCCCTACTTCACTCCTCTTTGAAGCTCAGATGTGTACTTGGACGCTATGGAAGCACTTCACTGCCAGCCTCTCTTTCGGACGCGGTCTCGGATGCTTTGCATCCACAGGCTCCTCTGCCAACCTTTGGTAATCTGGTCATAACTTTTTGTAGGAATGACCAAATGACAAAGTTTTTTAAGCGTTGGAAACTAGACTCAAAGACCTTTAATTTGATAGGTCAAAGATTAGTTTTGTGCGTACTCATTTTAAACTTTAATCTATCATGAAATTTCCAACTTGACTTGGACTTAGGGCTCTCCCTAGACCCCACATCACTTATAATATAACTCGTACACTTATTATCGTATCCAATGGATATCCATCCCATTAATAGTTCTCTTCTGCACATAAAATAATATAATTAGCATACATCATCTTTCTTAATAGCGCTTAAGTAGTTCGAACTTTTTTCGGGGTGTTACATTCTCCCCTACTTAAGAACATTCGTCCTCGAATGTTTCACCAGTCACTTATTAGAATAGAGTTATCCTTATACCTCCAACCATTATACATAGGAACTCATGACTACATCGATCTCATACTTCCTTTCCAAAATTTCAACTTACTTATAGCCCTTAAAATTTGGCTATCTTTACAAATTCGTAAAAATTTTGGCAGCGTTTCCCCTGTAAATGGGCTTATCCACCTATCAGAGAATCATCAAAATCATCCTAACAACATATCCACAACTCGACAAAGCATCACCATTTATATCAACATCACAAATCTCATCATTACAAGCATTATATTATTAAGAGTGATATCTGGACATGAGATGCACATATTTAAATTATATCACATAGAAAGTACCTTTCAAATCACCATCATTTGACTATACACTCAAGTAAGAATATTTTATTTCCTTAACACTTTTGGCCCTCAAGATGGCCTCCTCGACTTACCGACTTCGCCATAACACATTAACTGAGGCAATCTCAACTCCAAATTTTATCTAACAAGGATGAAAAATAGATACCCCTCATAAGCCAATTATTCATTAACTTCACCTTCTCTAGCTTCCACTGGAACGATAGACAAAGGATTTCTAACTACCTTCTTAGACATAGACACATGAAACATCAGGTGTACTAATGACATCTCAGGTGGTAGCTCAAGCTTGTACGCCACCTCACCGATCCTCTGAATAATTTTGTATGGTCCGACATACCTCAGACTCAATTTCCCTTTCTTACCAAATCGCATTACACCCTTCATGGGGGAAACTTTCAAGAATACCCAATCATTTTGTTTGAACTCTAAATCCCTACGACAAACATCCGAATAGGACTTCTGACGACTCTGAGCAGTCTTCAACTGCTCCGTAATAATTTTAACTTTTTCCATAGCATGATGTACTAAGTCTGGCCCTATCAACTCTGCTTCCCTAATTTTGAACCACCCAATGGGAGATCTGCATATCCTACCATATAAAGCCTCGAACGAGTCCATTTGAATGTTAGCATGATAGCTATTGTTGTATGCAAATTCTATGAGTGGAAAATGATCATCCCAGCTACCTTTGAAGTCTAGAACACAAGCGCACAACATATCCTCAAGCGTCTGAATAGTCCGCTCTGCCTACCCGTCAGTATGCGGGTGAAAGGCTGTACTAAGATTCACCTGAGTACCCAAGCCTTGCTTAAATTTCTTCCAAATATTAGCAGTGAATTGTGCTCCCCGTTCAGAAATGATGGAAACTGGGGTGCCATGAAACCTGACTATTTCTTTGATATACAACTGAGCATACTGCTCCGTTGTGTCGGTAGACCTAACCGGCAAAAAATGTGCTGACTTTATGAGTTTATCGACAATCACCCAAATCGAGTCAAACCTATGAGGAGTACGAGGTAATCCTACCACAAAGTCCATATTAATCATTTTCCACTTCCATATTAGAATTTCTATGTTCTGTGCCAACCCACCTTACCTTTGGTGTTCGGCCTTCACTTGCTGACAATTCGGATATCTTGCCACAAAGTCCGCCACATTCCTCTTCATATTATTCTGCCAATAGAATCCCTTATAATTAAGATACATTTTTTTGTAGAACCTGGGTGTACGGAATACCTAGAAGTATGAGCTTTAGTCATAATTATTTCCCAGAGACCACCCACATTTGGAACAAATAGATGCCCTTGGTACCTTAGTGTACCATCATCCATGCCGAGAGAAAAGGTCATGGTCTTATGTTTATGAATCCCCTCTTTTGATTGCACCAACAATGGATCGTTGTATTGCTTCTCTTTGATTTCCACAACAAACGGTGATTTAGCCCTATTTTGTACAATTACCCCTCCTCCACTAGAGTCCGCAAGACGAACTCCCAAACTAGCCAATCGGTGAACTTATTTTGCCAATGGCCTTTGATATGCCTGCAAGTGAGCCAAACTACCCATAGATTTCTGTCTAAGAGCATTTGCCACAACATTTGCCTTTTCCGGATGATATAGAATATAAATGTCGTAGTCCTTGAGTAACTCAAGCCATCTTATCTGCCTCAGATTCAATTCCTTCTGCTTGAAAATATATTGAAGACTCTTATGGTCCATGAATATATCAACATGGACCCCATATAAATAATGACGCCAAATAGTCAATGCAAATACCACTACCGCAAGTTCAAAGTCATGTGTTGGATAATTCTTTTCATGATTCTTGAGTTGCCTAGAGGCATAAATGATCATCTTGCCACATTGCATTATTAGTGAAACATCTATATCATATTTCTCTTTCATATGACCTCCTACGAATTGAGTTCTACAAAAATTTCCTTGATACGGTTACAATCTTATTAGTACTTGCAACTTATTTTTTTTTCAAATTTCTCAACAAAAGACATTACTAGGTCAGTTTTCTTATGGGACCATCTGTTTCAAATGAATAACATCTACTAGCTTGCGCGCACACCCTGATAACATCAACCTGCATGGCATTGCCTCAATATGTGAAGTAACATCGTGCTCAGATCTTTCTTAGCCACCCTCTTCCCTCATTATAAGTCTTATAGGATATTTAGAAACCACTATACTTCCCTTGTAAACATTCTCACGATTCTTCTTTACTGCTAAACACTTCTCAAAACACATATCGACACCCTTCATATATATTCAATAAATAAAATCATTGGCTCGAAGATGCCCTTTTCTGAAACTTGAGATCCTCCTAAATTCTTCAACGATGACTTCTTGTTTTCCTTATAAGTGTAGGAATTAGTCCACCTGATTCCATCCTCGATGAGTAACTCACCTTATTCCCAGTATTGTAGTCACCAATAGTGTTTCCTAGTATTGCAGCCTAAGAGCTATCTTGTTAAACATGTTTGGTTTGTAACAAGTGTTCATCCTCTCTTAATATGTTTCAAACATTTCCCCTTTGGTCTAGACAATATGTTGGTACTATATTTCCTTTGTGACTAGAGCATTGACTCCCATCCCATTTTGCCCTTAATTCATAGTTGACAACCTCATTGTGCCACACACTTGTCTGTCTCCCATGAACTCGTAGTATCATTGTGTCTGGTTTGTTGAGTTTATCACACCACCACTTCATCACCAGTAGTCTCACTTTCTAATGTAATATGCAGACATGAACTCCCTGTAAATATTTTAGTCGATATTCAGTGCCACTCAAGTCGGCTACATTATAGTTGATCCTTTATATCTTCTATTAACACTTTTTCTCTAGGCGAGTCTACCATTCTGATACGAACTATTTTGTGATAACCATCTTGCTCATTCTTTTCCAATTCTTTTTGCCTCATTCTTCCTAGTTAGTCAATAACCATGTGTCTTTTCATATGTTACGTGGTCTTTTCGCTTAGTTGGGAATTCATCATGCTCGCCTCTCGACACTTGTTGGGATATCTGTGGGAAAGTGTGTTCATCCGTGTATCACTTAACACTTCCTTTCTTGTAAGATTCTTAAGAGACTCTCCATCAAGTCCCGATGCACTCTTGGGTTATTATAACATCACATTTATCTCTCCCACTCATTCTTCCTTTCTTAAAGACTTGGAACTTTAGCTAAATCGCAAATCCATTAACTCATTCTAAGAACTCGCAAGCCTTTCACATTTGATCTGTAGTACTTCCTTGGGTTCCATTGTCCCTGATTCTCTAACAAGTATAAAACCCTTTTTGCAAACCTTACTATTAGTTTCTAGTATCGTTGACCTTTTCATGTATATTGCCACGTACGAAGAATTTACATTTCCTAACCTTCCAAATTATTTTCGTACTAGTGGTTTATCATTTGCATACCCTCTCAGAGAATCATGTTACCCCTTATCACTTTTCTATACTATACATGTCTTCAACAAAATATCAAAACATCATAGCTACATGGCCCTACTCTCATTTTATCGAACTTAAGTAGCCTCACCATGGCCCTTCCCTCCCCACTTGGGGTGAATGATTCACATTTTGACACAAGTCTTGAATTTAGCAATTTGAGGGAGACATGTTTCACATCTCTAGTCCTCTTATATATGATTGACTTTTAGGGAGATTTAAGTCCCCACGGTATTAAGCTCATAAGTTCTCTACTCTTATTCAGCCACAGGCTTAGGATCCAAATCCCTCGTGTCAATGTACTTTTTGGAGTGTAACACCACTTCGCACATTCCTAAGATTTTTATAATATTCATAGTGCTAGGGTCTTCTCATTGTGGGTTCAATTGACTCTCTTTTCATAACTTCTTGTCTCCCGTGAAAGACATACACATTTATCATTACTCTCCAGGCCATGCCTTTCATATATGTGCCTATGTAACAAATTTACATCTTAGAATCATACACATGGTTCCCACACTATCCACATGTACTAGTTAAGATTAGGTCTCATTTATCACGCCAATGCCTCTTTGGAGGTGGGTAATCACTTCTAGCACTCTTCTCATATAAAGTATGCTCATAGTACTATATACTTGTCTCATATGGTCATATTATTCATTTAACATGATACATGTGCCATCTGTTTAATATTCAGGCCTTTACCCATCTGTCATATCATATGAAAACATTACTTGGAGTAAACCAAAAGAGCATTTAAACTTACCTTGAACCTCAACGCACAAGTTGGAGGAAAAACAGTTTCACAACCAGTTTCATCACACGATTCAGAATATCAAAGAAGGGTATTATTCCTAAATGTCCATATAGCATCCTAATTATAGATTTGGTCGACAACACACCGATAATATGGACTCTACTAGACACGGCTCCGAGTCATCCTAGGACACTTTAAAAACTTTGGCTCTGATACCAAGTTTGTCACGCCCCAAAACCAGGAGCGTGACCGGCGCTCAGCCGAGTGAACCCGGCCGAGCAAGCCTATTATATTTTCTTCTACCAAACTCATTCATTAATAAAGAGAATATATGTTTTCATTAATTGCAAAATAATGTTGTCATGCCTGAAATTACAAATTTCTTGCCATAAGTTTCATCATTTTTAAAATCTCAAATGGACAAGTAATACAACCATAACATAGCATAGTTTAACTTTCCCAGTACCAAATACACAACCCACACTATGTCTACGGAGACTCTATGGATAAAGAAGAGTACAATGATACTTCTGGAAATAAGGCCCCTGCTATACCTCGAACAAGATACACAAAGTACAAAAGATACATGACCCCGGGATGAATTGAGGATCACCGAGTCTGCTGAGAAGATGATGATGTACCACTAACTGCTATCAACACTGTCTGCTATGTAACCACCTACATCCATTTAAAGATGCAGCGCCCCCGGCAAAAAGAACGTTAGTACCGTCGAATAGTACTAGTATGTAATAAAACACCGTCTCAATAGAATGGACAATAATACAAGGGGAAACAGTCATGAGTTCAATAAGAGCTTCAAAACAATACTAAAACATCAAGTAAGGATCACATAAGTTCTCAAGTCAATTTCCATCTTCTTAGGTTGGGTAATCTTTAGTGCCATATGCCATAATCCATAATACCACCGTGTTCTTACACGGAGTCCGATCTCGACCCGACCAGCTAGGTCATCTCATTTGAGACATCAACCCTATCCACAATTTCAATTATCATTTCCAGCATAGTTCCACAACCCACAATACCATCCACAATAACACCGTGTTGTTACACGGAGTCCAATCTCAGCTCGATTGGCTAGGCCATCTCACTTGATACATCAACCATTTTTTGTCAATCATTTCTGTTACACCCTATATTTTCGTACGTAAAAATGCGTCGTAAGCAAACTAATGTAGGACCAAAAATGAGTTAATATTTAAAAGTATATAAAGTAAGTTAATTATGTTACCTCTGAGGTTACAAATATTGAAGATCATGAACAACAAGTACAAAGAGGGTTGGACAGTTCAGAAGCTAAAGCAATTGAATAAAACAATGTTTCGTCGAAAGTCGACAAGTTGGGAATATTATAACATGTACCTTTGGGGTGAGACTAGGGTGATTAACATGATAAAGAGATTATGTTATGATTTATATTAGTCGTATGACATCCGTGTGTTATGTTTTGAAGTCAAGCGAGTTGTGGAACAAAAGTCGATGAAAGTCATCACAAGTTACATTCATAAGTTTTACTGAAACTTTGGGTCAAATGTAACTGTAATTTTCTCCCAATATACTTAGAGTTATGGGGTGTTCCACCCATCAAATTAAAGATCTATGAGTCTAGTTTCCAATGCATTAAACCGTTTGTCAATACGATATTGGAGTAGAGAAATATGGGAATTTTTGCGATACTGCGCAAGCTGCTAGGTGA
This sequence comes from Nicotiana tabacum, assembly GCF_000715075.1. Taxonomy (NCBI): domain Eukaryota; kingdom Viridiplantae; phylum Streptophyta; class Magnoliopsida; order Solanales; family Solanaceae; genus Nicotiana; species Nicotiana tabacum. The sequence continues at coordinate 73,047 of NW_027438356.1, read as the reverse complement.
CAAGTAGGTGTGTCACCTACTTGCTTAAATGAAAGCCCAAAAATGGGCCATTTCGGGTCGTCCAAAGAGGCCTTTTAAAGGCCCATTTTCTTCATATATTAGAATTAAAATAGAGCATAATAACCAGACATAAGCTCTGCAAAGAACCCTCCCAAAAATTTCCCACAAACCCTAATTGATTTTCTCTCCCTTTCAAGTTCTAATTAGAGGTAAAACCTAAAGTTTGAAGAACCAAGATAGGAGCTGAGTTATCCAACAAATAAGGTGAGTTTACTGCTCTTTTTCATCCATTTGTTCTCCTATAAATTCATGGCAAGTCGTTCTATACTTGTAAGAACTCACGGGACGGTGATCGGAAGCCGTGAGTTCGAGTTATTCACTTGTAGCGGACTGTTTTGTGGACTGTTTTGTGTTGCTGTTGGGCTGCGTGTTTTGCTACTGTTTTGTGGAGTTTTGGAGGAGGAAGGGGGTGTAGAAACACCATATAAATGTAGGGTGGTTGGCTGGTCGTTCGTCATAACATTTCCGGGTCGTTTGACACTACTACGGTGATCGTTTTGAGTATGAAGAGATTGGGGTGTGTTGGGCTGTTTTGTAGTGTTTGATGGCGTATATAGGGCTGGAAAATGATGTATTTATGTTGTTATTGTTCTGTTCTTGTATTGTTGGTGTTATCTTGAATTTGGAGGAATAAGGATTATAGGGGAGATGCTGCCCGTTTTAATACAAAATAAGTTTGTCGTTCGTTGTGCGATAGTTGTACCTTTCGTAACTTAACGCTAGTATTATTATCATTCTTGTAGATTAAGGTGCGAAGAGGTGAGTTCAACTTGGTGATTAGAAAGATTGTGATAAGGTATGTTAAGGCTAAGCCTTCCTTCATTTCGGCATGATCTCGTAGCTACATGTGTTAGTAATGAGACAAAAAGAGAAGTTCATATTCATGAATTTATTCACACTATTCTAGTCTCATAAGTTACAATATTATTCTTTATCGAGACTCTATATTCAATTTTAGTATTGTCTTCTTCCAGTCAAGAGAGCAGCAAGCCTATATATACAGTATTACAGTATTTTCATTACCATCGAGCTATAATCGATGGGCAGGCCCCTATTGGGCAACCTCTGATCAGATGGAAAGTTATATACCGAGCCTACTATGGCCGAGCGCCTATGAGCGAGCCCAGCATGGTCGAGATACATAGCCTAGTATGGCCGAGCGCCTATGAGCGAGCCTACTACGGCAGAGCAGTTATATATACCGAGCCTTATAAGGCCGGATAATTATTTTACTTACTATATTGAAGGAGTTGAGTCAGTATCAACAGGTAAGTATATCTCCAGATCATCTTTGACTCCCAATTACTTTCAGTTATTATATTATCAGTTCAGTTTCAACTTTCAGTTGTGTTATTGCCTTATATACTCGGTATATTATTTTGTACTGACGTCCCTTTTATGGGGACGCTGCATTTCATGCATGCAGGTTCAGATAGACAGACGGGTATACCTCCTCAGTAGGTGTTTCCAGAGTTCAGCCTGATCGGTAAGCTCCACGTCTTTCGGAGTTGCCAGGTCTAGAGTTTTTGTGTACATCTTATGTATATCTGTATATATGTTATGGGTAGGTCGGGGCCCTGTTCCGATCATAGTACATCTATCAGTAGAGGCTTGTAGACATATCCTGTTGGTTAGTGCAGTATGTTGGGTTTGTAGGCCTGGTATGTATATTTGATGGTTTGTTAGCCGTAGTAGCTATGACGGCCTTGTCGGCCTAGCTTTATATTCATGTTTAGTTAGCGCTAGTTTCCATTCAGTTTTATATTTTGCTTTGCAAATTGGCTTGCAAGGTGGCCCCATGGCCAAAGTATGACATTATATGTTCAGAGTCCCTTAGTCGCAATTTGGTACGCTAGGTTAGGTCAGGCACCGGGTGCCGGTCTCGCTTCCAGGTCGGGGCGTGACAAACTTGGTATCAGAGCAGTTCTGTCCTAGGGAATCTACAAGTCGTGTCTAGTAGGGTCTTGTTTATAGATGTGTTGTGCACCACATTATATAAGCAGGGAACTACAGGGCATTTAGGAGTTGGTTACCCTTCTTTGAAATCTAAATCGTGCTATAGAACTGAGTTATAGGAAATTTGAATTAAACTTATGTGTTGGTGTTTGCATGCACAGATGACGGTGACTAGGAAGACTACGGCTAGCCAGAGGAGAGATACAGCAGTAGGTGAGGGGACCAGCAGGGTACCCCCAGTAGATGGGGCCCAGTCTGAGGCTCAAGGCGAGACCCCTACTCAGCCATTATCGGCTCCTCCACCAACTGCGGAGATTCCTAGGGAAACCGCACATCCAGTTCCCCCTCCACTTCCATTAGATCAGGACTTGAGAAGTGCGGTGTATTTGTTGACACAGTTGGTAGCTACCCAGCAACAGGCTAGGGCATCAGCTAGTGCAGGAACTTCTGAGGGATCTGGGAGTTCAAGGGTCCGAGAGTTTATTGCTTTGAGTCCCCCAGAGTTCACGGGGACAGATCAGAGGGAGGACCCGCAGGATTTCATAGATCAGCTTCACAGGATCTTTCGTGTTATGCATGCCACAGAGAAAGAGGCAGTTGAGCTAGCAGCTTTTCGACTCCGAGATATAGCCATCCTTTGGTACGAGGGATGGGAGAGGTCCAGGGGACGTGATGCACCTCCAGCTATTTGGGAGAATTTTTCAGATGCCTTCCTTGACCAGTACTTACCGCGGGAGATCCGACAGGCTCGAGTCGATCAGTTTCTAGCCCTCAAGCAGGGTAATATGAGTGTTCGAGAGTATAGTCTCCATTTTGACTCATTGGCCAGATATGCACCATCCATTGTTGCTACTATGCGGGATAGGATTCACAGGTTTATAGCAGGGTTAGCCCCAGAGTTAACCGAGGCATGTGCCACCGCTGCATTGCAGGATAGTATGGATATCTCCCGGATTCAGGCATTCGCCCAGAATATAGAAAGGGGTAGGCGTCGGCAGCAGGGTACAGAGAGGGCTGAGCAAGGGCAACGTAAGAGGATGAGATTTCCCAGGTCTCAAGAGCAATCTCAGGGTAGTTATAGGACCCAGTACTTCGGACGGCCACCTAGGCCTCCGCCACCTCAGTTACAGGGTTACGGGTATGACCGCTATACTCAGTCAGGACCAGGTGAGAGCTCACGGGCGTCGGGTTTGCAGCGACAACGAGGTTCTGTGCAGACATGGTCATTTCCTCCGCGGTGTGACATCTGTGGTAGAGGACACTTGGGTCAATGCCGAGCAGGTTCTGATGCTTGTTATACATGTGGGCATCCGGGGCATATGATGCGAGATTGCCCAAATAGAGATTCTGGGGGAATGGCACAACCAGCGAGTTCAACAACATGATCATCTATGTCCGTGCATCCTTTAGGGCGTGAGTCTCAGTCTTCGGCTGGTAGAGGTTGAGGCAGAGGTAGAGGTTCAAGTTCAGGTGGTAATCAGAACCGTATCTATGCTTTAGCGGGTCGACAGGACCAGGAGTCTTCACCAGACGTTGTGACAGGTATATTGTCACGACCCAACTGGAGGGTCGTGACTAGCACCCAGGCCATACTTGCCGAGCACCAACGTACATTTTATCTAACCTTCCTTATTATCTTTAAGGGCCGACAAGATCAATATAAATAGTAGACATGGATCATGAACATTCAACAATGAAAGATAATGTCATGAACATACATAACATGGGACGACAAGACTGTCAAGAAACTATATATAAGGTACGAGCTATCATGATGCCATGAAAGACTATACAACAAAAATCAGCCGAAAAGGCATTCTAAACCATACATAAGTCGACACCTGTCTATGAGCCTCTAAAGGAACATAAGTGCTACAACATTGCTGGAACAGGGCCCCGACATACCCATAATGTCTATAACAAAAATGCATACCAAGACCACGGCAAGTCCGGAGAAGGGATCTCGCCAATATCCGCTGAACTGGACAGCCTACTGTGGTGAGGGAGCTACGTCTACCTGTCTATCAGGACCTGCAGCACGACATGCAGCGTCCACAAATAAAAAGGACGTCAGTACGAATAAAGTACTGAGTATGTAAGGCAGGAAAGCATAAGTGAGAACAGTAATGTAAACAGGGATAGAGAATATACAACCTGTGACATCTGGGTACCTCTGAGGGCTACTGACATGAAATACATGATACATACATATATATACATAAACTTTTAAAACATACGCCTTTGTGGGCATCACCATCATCATATCGTACCCGGCCATAATAGGCTCGGTAAAACGTACCCGGCCATCATAGGGCTCAGTAGAATCGTACCCGGCCACGTGGAGCTCGGTAAAACCCAACTGATCAGTGGTTGCACAATAGGTGCCATACCCGGCCGACTATAGCGCGGCTCGGTAGAGTAAAATAGATACATATATATGATGCATGCTGGACTCATTGGAATCACATTTTGAACCTTTCGGAGTGACATAAGGTTGGTATCCTTCGTACACGTTATTAGGATTAACTCTTCATCAAGAATCTTATAAGAATCAGGAACTACCAACAACATTGATAATATAAGAATAAGAGAAGTAACATCAATATCAATCGTTTCATAAGAAGGGCAGCAATGTAAGTACTGCTAGCTTCTAAGAGTAGAGTATCTTTGGGAGCTCGTTCATTACATTATGTACAATCGGAGTCGTGCAAAAGAATGAAGGGGATAGCCTCACATACCTTGTATATACTTCCCAACCTCAAGCTATGCAAATGTCATGACTCCTTAGTCTACAATAAGACAAATGACACTATCATTATCGTTTAAGCATCGTAACTATTATGTATCGACCACAACCAATTTTACGATGAAACGGACAGCACCTCCCCTATTTATATGACTTCCCACAAGTCAATACAATCACCAAACAGCCCAAACAACATCATTAATAATCATATTGAGCCTCCATAACAGTCCACCAACCAACAACATTACTACCAAGCCTTTCGATATATATTTCACAAGTTCTAGCTTCAACGACTTAGCTGCAACTTGGATGATCTTAAATATATATAGAGTAAGAGGTTCCTTACCTTTATACAGAAAGAACAACTCCAATTTGACCTTAATTTTCCACGAAATATCCCTTCAATTCTGCCACAAGAACAAGGAAGCGAAACTAGCAATTAATTCGGGTTTTTCGGCACTAGAATTACTTTAGAAGACTTGAAATCACCTAGGGTTGATATTAAAAACTTGAAGGTGTATTTACAGGACATAAAACACTTAAAACAACCTCCCACACGAGCTGGAACAACACAAAAATCAGCAACAACAAGAAGAACAAGAAACTTACTAGCGCCACGGGATTCCCGATATTTGATTTGTGTTGTTTGCCCTTTGTTTGGGTCTTGGATCATGAGAGAACCTTGAGAGACTGTTTTTAGGGTTATAAGGTCTGAATATACTGAAAAATAATGACTTAAAACGGGGTTGAGGTATCTTATATATGTCCATATGTCTTAAACCGCTTTTGTGGGCCCCATAGAGAGCAGCTTGGCGCACTCTCGCAAAAACGTGAATATCTCTCTATTCCGAGATTGTATCAACGAACGGTTTAATGCGTTGGAAACTAGACTCATAGATCTTAAATTTGATAGGTAGATCACCCCATAATTCCAAGCACATTGGGAGAAAAATACAGTAACATTTGACCTAAAGTTTAAGTAAAATTATAAACCTAAGTTGCGACAACTTTTATCGACTTTTATTTCATAACTCGCTTGACTTCAAGACTTATGATGCGGATATTATATGATTCAGATACATTAAAACAAGACCTCTTGGGACAATTAATCACCTCTATTGTTACCCGAAAATACGGGTTACAACATCCTTGATTCGTTTAACTTCAAATACTTGTTAACCACTCTTATACACCCTTGTATCGTTTAAGACCAATAGGATTAACTTCTCATCATCTCAAAGATAATCTCTTCTTGGATTTACGTCGACTAACTTACGGCGTGATCTATGGTATGCGAATTTGGGTTGTAACACCCTCTCCCCCTTAGGAACATTCGTCCTCGAATGTAAGGGTTTATGGGGTGGCTAACTCATTGTGGATTCCGACGGAGATTTCCGGCTAAGTTTCCACTATAAAATGGACACTAGCCAAACTTGCAAGCAGTTAAACCTAACCTATGGCCTTACAAGACTATAAAAAGCATTATGAATTTGTACATTATCTGCATATTACCATTTTGTATTAAAAAAAAAGTATTCACAAGCTATTGCTTACCTCATAGAGCCGTTTCACTTTATAATGCGTCCTTCTTTCCCCCAGCATCCTCGTTATCTTCACTCTGGAATAGGTAAGGGTATTTAGACTTCATCTCCTCTTCTGCTTCCCATGTCATTTCTTTTATATTCTTGTTCCTCCATAATACTTTCACGGAAGCTACATCCTTTGTTCTCAGCTTGCGGACTTGTCGATCTAATATAGCCACTGGCACTTCATCATATGATAGATCCTTTGTAACTTGTACATATTTGATAGGGACGACCCGAGAAGGGTCTCCAATACATTTCCTCAACATAGATACATGGAATACCGGGTGGACAAATTCCAATTCAGATGGCAATTCTAACTCGTAAGCAACCTGTCCAATTCGTCGAAGAATTTTGTACGGCGCAATATACCGCGGACTCAACTTACCCTTCTTCCCAAAACGCATAACACCCTTCATCGGCGAGATCTTCAGGAAAACCCAATCACCAACCTCAAATTCCAGATCACGACGTCGGACGTCGGAATAAGACTTTTGCCTGCTTTGTGCCGTCCTCAGTCTCTCTTGTATCACTTTCACCTTCTCAATGGCTTGGTGAATCAAATCTGGCCCATATAATTCTGTCTCACTGACTTCGAACCATCCAACTGGTGATCTACATCTCCTCCCGTACAGTGCCTCATACGGGGCCATTTTAATACTGGAATGGTAGCTATTATTGTAGGCAAATTCTATAAGTGCCAGATGGTCATCCCAATTCCCCTTGAAATCTAGAACACATGCTCGTAGCATATCTTCAAGCGTCTGGATGGTACGTTCAGCCTGTCCGTCAGTCTGCGGATGGAATGCAGTGCTGAGATTTACTTGTGTGCCTAAACCCTTCTAAAAAGACCTCCAAAAGTTAGCCGTAAATTGAGCTCCTCGGTCTGATATAATAGATACCGGCACACCATGAAGCCTAACAATCTCCTTGATATACAACTTCGCATAATCTTCAGCCGTGTAAGTTGTCTTAACTGGCAGAAAATGGGCAGATTTTGTAAGTCGATCAACTATCACCCAGATGGAGTCAAACTTATGATAAGAGCGAGGTAATCCAATAATGAAGTCCATATTAATCACCTCCCATTTCTAGGTCGGAATCTCTATATTCTGAATCAATCCACTAGGTTTCTGATGCTCGATCTTTACTTGTTGACAATTAGGACACTGGGCTACAAATTCTGCAATAGACTTCTTCATGTTATCCCACCAATACTGCTCCTTAACGTCATGATACATCTTTGTCGAGCTAGGATGGATAGAATATCGGGACTGGTGAATCTCAATCATAATCTTCTCTCGCAACCCTGCCACACTAGGTACACATAATCGGCCCTGGTATCTCAGTGTCCCATCTCCTCCGATCTTGAAAGCTGTAATCTTACACTGCTGAATTCCCTCTCTCAATCTTACTAAGGTAGGATCTTCATATTGCCGTGCTTTTACCTCGGCTACCAAAGATGATTCTGCTGTATTCTGCACAGTAACACCTCCGTCATCAGAGTCCAACAATCTGATTCTCATATTGGCCAGCTGGTGAAGCTCTTTGGTCAACCCTTGTCTACCTGCCTCAATATGTATTAAGCTTCCCATTGACTTACGGCTGAGAGCGTCTGCCACAATATTAGCTTTACCGGGATGGTACAATATCTCGACATCGTAGTCTTTCAGTAATTCAAGCCACCTACGCTGCCTTAAATTCAACTCCTTCTGCTTGAAGATGTATTGTAAACTCTTGTGATCTGTGTAGATGTCAACATGGACGCCGTATAAGTAGTGCCGCCATATCATCAAAGCATATATTACTGCAGCCAATTCCAAATCATGAGTCGGATAATTCTTTTCATGCTTCTTCAATTGTCTTGATGCATAAGCAATCACCTTCCCACGTTGCATCAATACGCACCCCAAACCTATACCTGAGGCATCACAATATACCACATAACCTTCTGTTCCTTCTGGGAGAGTGAGCACTGGCACGGATGTCAATCGATTCTTTAGCTCCTGAAAACTATGTTCACAAGCATCAGACCACTGGAACTTGGTAGCTTTCTGTGTTAACTTAGTCAATGGTGCTGATATAGAGGAAAACCCTTCTACAAACCGCCTATAATATCCTGCTAGCCCCAGGAAGCTGCGGACTTCTGACGGTGTTGTAGGTCTCGGCCAATTCTTTACTACATCGATCTTCTGAGTGTCGACACTAATACCCTCATCAGATATCACATGGCCAAGGAATGCTACTGAGTTCAGCCAGAATTCACATTTAGAGAGCTTAGCATATAACTTATGATGCTGAAGGGTCTGTAATACTATCCGCAAGTGGCCCGCATGTTCCGCCTCCGAACGAGAATACACTAGAATGTCATCAATGAATACGATCACGAACACATCAAGATAGCGCCTGAATACACTATTCATGAGATCCATAAAAGCTGCTGGGGCATTTGTTAGCCCGAACGACATCACCAAGAACTCAAAATGCCCATATCTTGTCCGGAAGACCGTCTTTGGAATATCCTTCTCCTTAACCCTCACCTGATGATACCCTGAACGCAAGTCAATCTTGGAGAAATACTTGGCACCCTGGAGTTGGTCAAACAGGTCATCAATTCTTGGAAGTGGATACTTGTTCTTTATTGTAAACTTATTCAACTGTCGATAATCGATACACATCCTTAACGACCCATCTTTCTTCCGCACGAACAAGACTGGCGCACCCCAAGGTGAAGTGCTAGGCCTAATGAAACCCTTATCTAGCAAGTCCTTCAACTGTGCCTTCAACTCTCGCAACTCTGTCGGGGCCATCCTATATGGAGGGATAGAGATCGGTTGAGTGTCAGGCAATGCATCAATGTTAAACTCAATCTCCCTTTCAGGAGGAAGGCCTGGGAGTTCATCTGGGAAAACATCTGGAAATTCATTGACCACGGGGATTAATTGTAGAGTAGGCGGCTTCGCCTCTGCATCCCTAACTAGAACCAGATGATAAATGTAACCTTTTGAGATCATCTTCCTTGCCTTAAGATAGGAAATAAACCTACCTTTCGGCGTAGCAATGTTCCCCTTCCATTCAATGGTGGGTTCACAAGGAAACTGAAACTTAACCATCTTCGTACGACAATCAACATTTGCATAGCATGAGGCCAACCAGTCCATTCCCATTATCACATCGAAATCAACCATTTCTAACTCAAATAAATTTGCCGAGGTTTGACGACTACAAATCATCACAGTGCAACCTTTATATACCCTTCTAGCAATCACAGAATCTCCTATCGGAGTGGATACCGCAAGTGGTTTACTTATCAATTCAGGTTCAATGCCAAACGTATTAGCCACAAAGGGTGTAACATATGATAAGGTAGATCCTGGATCAATTAGCGCATATACATCATAAGAAAACACAGACAATATACCTATAACAACATCCGGAGATGACTCGAGATCTTGTCGACCTACTAGAGCATAGGTTCGATTTTGAGCACCACTCGAACTCGGCACTGAACCTCTACCTCTACCACGACCTGTCGACTGTTGAAAACCTTGTGCTAGAGGTCGAACTGATGAGGAAGAACCAGACACAGATCCAGTCGGTTGAGCCATACCACCACCTCCTCTATTAGGACAATCCCGCATCATATGGCCATGCTGTCCGCAAGAATAGCACGCATCGAAACCTCGACGACATAGTCCAAAGTGGGCCTTGCCGCACTGATCACAATGAGGTGTTGGGGGTCTTGTCTGACTAGTATCTCTATGAAATTGTGAGTCTGATGCCCTAAAACTCTGACCTGAACCAGAATAGGTAAATCGATCATACTGAGGCCTCTGAAACTTTGGAGGAACACTAGCTACAGGTGGCGCCGAACTCCTTGAAGATTGGGGCCTAATACTGCCTCTGAACTCATCACAATACCCTACAAATCTCGCCCTCTTATGCTGGCCCCTATCCTGCTCCCTATCTGCCCTTTGCTGGCGCTTACAATCCTCTAGGGTCTGGGCATAAGCCTGAATACGGGAAATATCCATGCCCTCTACTAAGGAGGCTGTTGTGCACTCATTTATCAGATGTGGTCCCAACCCGTTCACGAATAGATGCACCCTATCACTCATCTCTGACACCATATGGGGAGCATACCTTGCTAAAGAATCAAACTGTATACTATACTCTCGTACACTCATATTACCCTGTCGAAGGTTCAAGAACTTATCAGCTCTAGCTCGTCGTATCTCAACTAGCAAGTAGTGACGAAGTAAGGCCTCAAAAAATTCCTTCCACACGGCTGGAGGAGCGTTCGGACCCCTAGATCTCTCCCAACTATCATACCAGAAAACCGCTAAATCTCGTAACCGATAAGAAGCCAACTCTACTGCCTCCGTATCACTAGCATGCATAACCCGCAATGTACGATGAATCTGATTAATAAATATTTGTGGGTCCTCCTTGGGGTCTGATCCGGTAAACACTGGAGGGTCTAGATTAATAAAATCACGAACTCTCGCACTAACCAGTTTATCAGCAGCACCGGTATCCTGCCTCTGAGCCTGAGCAGCTACCAAGCTAGTCAACAATTGCACCGCACTGCGCATATCATGGTCTGTAGTGCCAGACGGAGGAACTGGATGTACTGGGTGCCTCCTAATATCCTCGGGAGGAGACAGAGAGGTATGAGACGGCATCTCACTCTGAGCCTCACTTTGGCCTGCTCTAGCTGGAGGCACCTGAATGTTACCCTCTCCCACAGCTGTATCAAGCCGTTTACTAATCGCTTGCTTCCTAGTCGAAGGCATCGCTGAAAGAAAACAAGGTGAATATTAGATATGAACACTTACTACTCAACTCTACGCACGATCTAGATTCAGGAAGAAGGTAACAACCCTAGATGTCACGTAGCCTCCTGATTATAAATGTGGCGCGCTACACATCCATAATCAAAACTCTACTAGACACGGCTCATAGACAACCCCTAGGACAGACTTGCTCTGATACCAAGTTTGTCACGACCCAACTGGAGGGTCATGACTAGCACCCGGGCCATACTTGCCGAGCACCAACGTACATTTTATCTAACCTTCCTTATTATCTTTAAGGGCCGACAAGATCAATATAAATAGTAGACATGGATCATGAACATCCAACAATGAAAGATAATGTCATGAACATACATAACATGGGACGACAAGACTGTCAAGAAACTATATATAAGGTACGAGCTACCATGATGCCATGAAAGACTATACAACAAAAATCAGCCGAAAAGGCATTCTAAACCATACATAAGTCGACACCTGTCTATGAGCCTCTAAAGGAACATAAGTGCTACAACATTGCCGGAACAGGGCCCCGACATACCCATAATGTCTATAACAAAAATGCATACCAAGACCACGGCAAGTCCGGAGAAGGGATCTCGCCAATATCCGCTGAACTGGACAGCCTACTGTGGTGAGGGAGCTACGTCTACATGTCTATCAGGACCTGCAGCACGACATGCAGCGTCCACAAATAAAAAGGATGTCAGTACGAATAAAGTACTGAGTATGTAAGGCAGGAAAGCATAAGTGAGAACAGTAATGTAAACAGGGATAGAGAATATACAACCTGTGACATCTGGGTACCTCTGAGGGCTACTGACATGAAATACATGATACATACATATATATACATAAACTTTTAAAACATACGCCTTTGTGGACATCACAATCATCATATCGTACCCGGCCATAATAGGCTCGGTAAAACGTACCCGGCCATCATAGGGCTCGGTAGAATCGTACCCGGCCACGTGGAGCTCGGTAAAACCCAACTGATCAGTGGTTGCACAATAGGTGCCATACCCGGCCGACTATAGCGCGGCTCGATAGAGTAAAATAGATACATATATATGATGCATGCTGGACTCATTGGAATCACATTTTGAACCTTTCGGAGTGATATAAGGTTGGTATCCTTCGTACACGTTATTAGGATTAACTCTTCATCAAGAATCTTATAAGAATCAGGAACTACCAACAACATTGATAATATATGAATAAGAGAAGTAACATCAATATCAATCATTTCATAAGAAGGGCAGCAATGTAAGTACTGCTAGCTTCTAAGAGTAGAGTATCTTAGGGAGCTCGTTCATTACATTATGTACAATCGGAGTCGTGCAAAAGAATGAAGGGGATAGCCTCACATACCTTGTATATACTGCCCAACCTCAAGCTATGCAAATGTCATGACTCCTTAGTCTACAATAAGACAAATGACACTATCATTATCGTTTAAGCATCGTAACTATTATGTATCGACCACAACCTATTTTACGATGAAACGGACAGCACCTCCCCTATTTATATGACTTCCCACAAGTCAATACAATCACCAAACAGCCCAAACAACATCATTAATAATCATATTGAGCCTCCATAACAGTCCACCAACCAACAACATTACTACCAAGCCTTTCGATATATATTTCACAAGTTCTAGCTTCAACGACTTAGCTGCAACTTGGATGATCTTAAATATATATAGAGTAAGAGGTTCCTTACCTTTATACAGAAAGAACAACTCCAGTTTGACCTTAATTTTCCACGAAATATCCCTTCAATTCTGCCACAAGAACAAGGAAGCGAAACTAGCAATTAATTCGGGTTTTTTGGCACTAGAATTACTTTAGAAGACTTGAAATCACCTAGGGTTGATATTAAAAACTTGAAGGTGTATTTACAGGACATAAAACACTTAAAACAACCTCCCACACGAGCTGGAACAACACAAAAATCAGCAACAACAAGAAGAACAAGAAACTTACTAGCGCCACGGGATTCCCGATATTTGATTTGTGTTGTTTGCCCTTTGTTTGGGTCTTGGATCATGAGAGAACCTTGAGAGACTGTTTTTAGGGTTATAAGGTCTGAATATACTGAAAAATAATGACTTAAAATGGGGTTGAGGTATCTTATATATGTCCATATGTCTTAAACCGCCTTTGTGGGCCCCATAGAGAGCAGCTTGGTGCACTCTCGTAAAAACGAGAATATCTCTCTATTCCGAGATCGTATCAACGAACGGTTTAATGCGTTGGAAACTAGACTCATAGATCTTCAATTTGATAGGTAGATCACCCCATAATTCCAAGCACATTGGGAGAAAAATACAGTAACATTTGACCTAAAGTTTAAGTAAAATTATAAACCTAAGTTGCGACAACTTTTATCGACTTTTGTTTCATAACTCGCTTGACTTCAAGACTTATGATGCGGATATTATATGATTCAGATACATTAAAACAAGACCTCTTGGGACAATTAATCACCTCTATTGTTACCCGAAAATACGGGTTACAACATCCTTGATTCGTTTAACTTCAAATACTTGTTAACCACTCTTATACACCCTTGTATCGTTTAAGACCAATAGGATTAACTTCTCATCATCTCAAAGATAATCTCTTCTTGGATTTACGTCGACTAACTTACGGCGTGATCTATGGTATGCGAATTTGGGTTGTAACAACCTACACCCTTATAATTTCACGATGCTTATGCTTTGATAGACCCAGGATCTACTTTATCGTATATTACCCCATTTGTCGCGAGGAAGTTTGGTATAGTGCCTGAAATACTAACTGATCCTTTTGCGGTATCTACACCGGTCGGAGAATCGATTATTGCTAGACGGATTTACCGAGGTTGTATGGTGACAATTTGTAGTTGTCAGACCTCAGCAGACCTAGTTGAGCTAGAGATGATGGATTTTGATGCTATCATGGGCATGGACTGGTTGGCAGCTTGCTATGCCACAGTTGATTGCCGAGCAAAGGCAGTCAAATTTCATTTTTCGGGTGAGCCAGTCCTTGAATGGGTAGGTAATACAGCAACACCCAGAGGTAGGTTTATTTCCTATCTGAAGGCGAGGAAAATAATCGCAAAAGGGTGCATTTATCATATTGTGCGAGTTAGAAATGCAGATGCTGAGATACCTATACTTCAGTCTATTCCCGTAGTCAAAGAGTCTGCAGATGTGTTTCCAGATGAGCTTCCAGGTATTCCTCCAGAGCGAGAGATTGATTTTAGCATTGATTTTCTTCCAGGAACTCAACCAATATCCGTCCCTCCGTATAGAATGGCACCTGCCGAATTGAAGGGGTTGAAGGAGCAGTTAAAAGTTTTGCTGGAGAAAGGTTACATTAGGCCCAGTACCTCACCTTGGGGTGCACCGGTACTATTTGTGCGGAAGAAAGACGGCTCGCTGAGGATTGTATCGATTATAGGCAGCTGAACAAGGTAACTATTAAGAATAAGTATCCACTTCCAAGGATCGATGACTTGTTTGATCAGTTGCAGGGGCTAGATGCTTTTCAAAGATAGATTTGAGGTCGGGGTACCACCAGGTCAGAGTTCGGGAAAAAGATATTCCGAAGACAGCCTTCAGGACCCGATATGGCCACTTCGAGTTCCTTGTCATGTCCTTCGGGTTGACTAATGCACCCGCCATATTTATGGACTTGATGAATAGCCTATTCCGGCCATTTTTAGATCTGTTCATGATAGTATTATTGATGATATTCTAGTTTATTCCCGTTCAGAGGATGAGCATGCGGACCACCTGCGAGCAGTACTCCAAACCCTCCGTGATCGTAAGTTGTATGCTAAGTTTTCTAAATATGAGTTCTGGTTGAAGTCTGTAGCATTCTTGGGGCATATTGTATCAGATGAAGGTATAAAGGTGGACACTCAGAAGATTGAGGCCGTGAAATCTTGGCCTAGACCTACCACTCCGACAGAGGTTCGTAGCTTTCTAGGCTTAGCAGGATACTATAGGAGGTTCGTAGAGGGTTTTTCTTCCCTTTCGGCACCATTGACGAGGTTGACACAGAAAGAAACTAAGTTTCAATGGACAGAGGCTTGCGAACGGAGTTTCCAAGAGCTTAAGAACAGGTTGACCTCAGCTCCAGTTCTAACACTTTCAGAGGGTCTAGAGGGTTATGCCGTGTATTGTGATGCATCAGGTGTCGGGTTAGGATGTGTCCTGATGCAACATGGGAAGGTAATTGCGTATGCTTCAAGGCAGTTGAGGAAGCACGAGAGGAATTATCCGACCCATGACCTCGAGTTAGCTGCGGTTGTCCATGCACTTAAGATATGGCGGCATTATTTATATGGTGTTCATGTTGATGTATTTACTGATCATAAAAGCCTACAATATATTTTCAAGCAGAAAGAGTTGAATTTGCGACAGAGGCGATGGCTTGAGTTATTGAAAGATTACGATGTTAACATTCTCTACCATCCAGGGAAAGCTAATGTTGTAGCAGATGCTTTAAGTCGCCTATCTATGGGTAGCTTAGCACATGTAGAGCCCGAGAAAAGACAATTAGCTAGAGAGATTCATCAATTGGCTTCGTTGGGGGTTCGGTTAGTAGATTCTGAGGATGGTGGAGTTGTACTTCGAAACACTGCAAAATCATCCCTCATAGCTGAAGTCAAGGAAAGGCAGTAGAGGACCCAGAGTTGGTCGAGTTGAGAGAGCGAGTTCCGCAGCAGAGGAAGCCATTGTTAGAGCTCAAGGGAGATGGGGTTCTCAGATACAAGGGTCGTTTGTGCGTTCCAGATGTAGCAGGGCTACGAGACAAGATTATGTCAGAGGCACATTATTCATGGTATTCCATCCATCCTGGATCGACGAAGATGTATCATGACATTAAGGATATGTACTGGTGGAATGATATGAAGAAGAACATTGCTGAGTTTGTCACCCAATGTACTAGTTGCCAGCAAGTGAAGGTAGAACACCAGAAGCCCGGAGGGCTAATGCAGACTATAGAGATCCCGACATGGAAATGGGAGGCGATAAACATGGACTTTATCACGGGTTTACCTCATTCTAATCGTAAGTTCGATTCCATATGGGTGATAGTCGATAGGCTCACGAAATCAGCTCACTTCCTACCGGTCAGATCTATATATACAGTAGAAGATTATGCAAAGTTATATATTAAGGAGATAGTGCGGCTACACGGAGTACCGGTTTCTATTATATCTGACCGTGGGGCTCAATTTACAGCACATTTTTGGAGGTCATTTCAGAGAGGTCTAGGGACTCAGGTGAATCTCAGCACAGCTTTTCATCCACAGACTGATGGACAAGCCGAGCGCACAATTCAGACGCTCGAGGATATGTTACGAGTATGTGTGTTGGATTTTAAAAGAAGTTGGGATGAACATCTACCTCTTATCGAGTTTGCATATAATAACAGTTACCAATCCAGTATCCAGATGGCTCCGTACGAGGCTTTGTATAGGCGTAAGTGCAGATCTCCTATAGGGTGGTTTGATGTTGGAGAATCTGGGTTACATGGGCCAGACCTGGTTCAGCAGGCCATAGAGAAAGTAAAGCTTATCCGGGAGCGACTGTTGACAGCTCAGAGTCGTCAGAAGTCATATTCTGACGTGCGGCGATGAGACTTAGAGTTCAGGATTAATGATTGGGTATTCTTAAAGGTATCACCTATGAAGGGCGTGATGAGGTTTGGCAAGAAAGGTAAGCTTAGCCCACGGTATATTGGGCCTTATAGGATCATTCGGAGAGTGGGACAAGTAGCTTATGAGTTAGAGTTGCCCTCAGAATTGGAGTTTGTCCATCCGGTTTTTCACATATCTATGCTACGGAAGTGCATTGGCGATCCTACCCGAGTGGTGCCCACGAATGATGTACAAATTACAGAGGACTTGTCACACGAGGAAATTCCAGTTGCCATCCTAGACCGACAAATCCGCAAGCTACGAAATAAGGAGGTAGCTTCCGTGAAGGTTTTATGGAGGAGCAAGAATGTAGAAGAGATGACGTGGGAATCGGAGGGAGAAATAAAGTCTAAATACCCCCACCTATTTCAAACTGAAGATATGGTTCGAGATGAGACGCTACAACATAGCTCTATGTAGGCTAGCAGGTCATCAGGTAAGCTTTTATTTTTCACTTTCAATATATATGATTTACGGTCGGTGAGGCAAATTGCTGCTATTTATAAAGATTGGCCATGTGTGGCATGTATAGTATGTTTTCTGGTTGCGTGCAGGTTGGTTTTAACCTAGTGTACGAAGGATACTCTGGCAAAATTTTCCAAAGTCTCTAAGAGTAAACATTCGAGGACAAATGTTCCCAAGGGGGGAGTATTGTTACACCCTATATTTTCGTACGTAAAAATGCGTCGTAAGCAAACTAATGTAGGACCAAAAATGAGTTAATATTTAAAAGTATATAAAGTAAGTTAATCATGTTACCTCTGAGGTTACAAATATTGAAGATCATGAACAACAAGTACAAAGAGGGTTGGACAGTTCAGAAGCTAAAGCAATTGAATAAAACAATGTTTCGTCGAAAGTCGACAAGTTGGGAATGTTATAACATGTACCTTTGGGGTGAGACTAGGGTGATTAACATGATAAAGAGATTATGTTATGATTTATATTAGTCGTATGACATCCGTGTGTTATGTTTTGAAGTCAAGCGAAGTTGTGGAACAAAAGTCGATGAAAGTCATCACAAGTTACATTCATAAGTTTTACTGAAACTTTGGGTCAAATGTAACTGCAATTTTCTCCCAATATACTTAGTGTTATGGGGTATTCCACCCATCAAATTAAAGATCTATGAGTCTATTTTCCAACGCATTAAACCGTTTGTCAATACGACATTGGAGTAGAGAGATATGGGAATTTTTGCGATACTGCGCAAGCTGCTAGGTGACAAGTAGGTGTGTCACCTACTTGCTTAAATGAAAGCCCAAAAATGGGCCATTTTGGGTCGTCCAAAGAGGCCTTTTAAAGGCCCATTTTCTTCATATATTAGACTTAAAATAGAGCATAATAACCAGACATAATCTCTGCAAAGAACCCTCCCAAAAATTTCCCACAAACCCTAATTGATTTTCTCTCCCTTTCAAGTTCTAATTAGAGGTAAAACCTAAAGTTTGAAGAACCAAGATAGGAGCTGAGTTATCCAACAAATAAGGTGAGTTTACTGCTCTCTTTCATCCATTTGTTCTCCTATAAATTCATGGCAAGTCGTTCTATACTTGTAAGAACTCACGGGACGGTGATCGGAAGCCGTGAGTTCGAGTTATTCACTTGTAGCGGACTGTTTTGTGGACTGTTTTGTGTTGCTGTTGGGCTGCATGTTTTGCTACTGTTTTGTGGAGTTTTGGAGGAGGAAGGGGGTGTAGAAACACCATATAAATGTAGGGTGGTTGGCTGATCGTTCGTCATAACATTTCCGGGTCGTTTGACACTACTACGGTGATCATTTTGAGTATGAAGAGATTGGGGTGTGTTGGGCTGTTTTGTAGTATTTGATGGCGTATATAGGGCTGGAAAATGATGTATTTATGTTGTTATTGTTCTATTCTTGTATTGTTGGTGTTATCTTGAATTTGGAGGAATAAGGATTATAGGGGAGATGCTGCCCGTTTTAATACAAAATAAGTTTGTCATTCGTTGTGCGATAGTTGTACCTTTCGTAACTTAACGATAGTATTATTATCATTCTTGTAGATTAAGGTGCGAAGAGGTGAGTTCAACTTGGTGATTAGAAAGATTGTGATAAGGTATGTTAAGGCTAAGCCTTCCTTCATTTCGGCATGATCTCGTAGCTACATGTGTTAGTAATGAGACAAAAAGAGAAGTTCATATTCATGAATTTATTCACACTATTCTAGTCTCATAAGTTACAATATTATTCCTTATCGAGACTCTATATTCAATTTTAGTATTGTCTTCTTCTAGTCAAGAGAGCAGCAAGCCTATATATACAGTATTACAGTATTTTCATTACCATCGAGCTATAATCGATGGGCAGGCCCCTATTGGGCAACCTCTGATCAGATGGAAAGTTATATACCGAGCCTACTATGGCCGAGCGCCTATGAGCGAGCCCAGCATGGTCGAGATACATAGCCTAGTATGGCCGAGCGCCTATGAGCGAGCCTACTACGGCAGAGCAGTTATATATACCGAGCCTTATAAGGCCGGATAATTATTTTACTTACTATATTGAAGGAGTTGAGTCAGTATCAACAGGTAAGTATATCTCCAGATCATCTTTGACTCCCAATTACTTTCAGTTATTATATTATCAGTTCAGTTTCAACTTTCAGTTATGTTATCGCCTTATATACTCGGTACATTATTTTGTACTGACGTCCCTTTTCTGGGGATGCTACATTTCATGCATGCAGGTTCAGATAGACAGACGGGTATACCTCCTCAGTAGGTGTTTCCAGAGTTCAGCCTGATCGGTAAGCTCCACGTCTTTCGGAGTTGCCAGGTCTAGAGTTTTTGTGTACATCTTATGTATATCTGTATATATGTTATGGGTAGGTCGGGGCCCTGTTCCGATCATAGTACATCTATCAGTAGAGGCTTGTAGACATATCCTGTTGGTTAGTGCAGTATGTTGGGTTTGTAGGCCTGGTATGTATATTTGATGGTTTGTCAGCTGTAGTAGCTATGACGGCCTTGTCGGCCTAGCTTTATATTCATGTTTAGTTAGCGCTAGTTTCCATTCAGTTTTATATTTTGCTTTGCAAATTGGCTTGCAAGGTGGCCCCATGGCCAAAGTATGACATTATATGTTCAGAGTCCCTTAGTCGCAATTTGGTACGCTAGGTTAGGTGAGGCACCGGGTGCCAGTCTCGCTTCCAGGTCGGGGCGTGACAATTTCACATAGTACTTATTTCATATACTTTCAATTCATTGGCACTAGTGATTTCAATTACAAAATCATTCTTGGCACTTGGCCATATTTCAGAATTTCAGTCCCCTTTTTCACATTCAAATATCATTATCATAATCATTATCAACAACAACAAGGCTTCCTATTCAAGACAGTAAGTGCACATAACACAATAATTTGGGAATCTTAGGCACATAGAGGCTTGTCATACAATTTGGCATAACAACCTTTATTTCGATCTTGACATGAAGTCATAACATTTCTAACACATATTCCACATTTTGAACATATCCTCAAATGGCAAGATGAAATGATAAAAATATTTAGAATAAATATTGAACATATATCCTTCGACACAACCACATTGGGAATAGCCAATTCAATAATGATCAAGATCTTACTTCAATTACATAAAAACCATGGAATTCGATTCTAAGAAGAAGGGGGTTTAGCCATACATACCTCAAATTCTTCCCTTAATGTTACTATGATGATTCACTACACTAATCAACTTCAATCTACAATAACAATATCCAATGAGACCAATATTAGTAACAAATCCCATATATTCATTGTATTCATAAATTTCATCGCCAAGATTACCATTCATCTTCTCTCTTATTTCCTTAAAAGTACTACTATTGCCATGAACTAGAGTTTTATAATCCAATCTTTCAACCATTAAAACTTGTAATAAATGCTTCAAATACTTCTAACTATTCATAATAACTACTTCTATATCCTCATATACACCAAAACATCATTAACATCTTACCTTGGTTGATTGGACTAGATTTGAGCTTAAAATCATCCCTTCACCTCAAGAACCCTAACCCCCAAATACTCAAAATATCCCCCTTCCCCAACCTTGTATTTATAGGACCAGATTTCTAGGTTTCGGATGTGGCCCTGGATGATTCGCATCCCCACTTCACTCCTCTTTGAAGATCGGATGCATATTTGGACGCTATGGCAGCATTTCACTGCCAGCCTCTCTTTCGGACGCGGTCTTGGATGCTTCGCATCCGCAGGCTCCTCTGCCAACCTTTGGTAATCTGGTCATAACTTCTTGTAGGAATGACCCAATGACAAAGTTTTTTAAGCGTTGAAAACTAGACTCAAAGACCTTTAATTTGATAGGTCAAAGTTTAGTTTTGTGCGTACTCATTTGAAACTTTAGTCTGTCATGAAATTTCCAACTTGACTTGGACTTAGGGCTCTCCCTAGACCCCACATCACTTATAATATGACTCGTACACTTATTATCGTATCCAATGGATATCCATCCCATTAATAGTTCTCTTCCAACCATATTAGTTTCACTCAAATCCGACTCCAATTCGATATTCAAAACTCAAAAATTCACTTTATGAAATTGTAGAAAATTCCTCTGATTTCTCTCGAAAAATCAATATTCTAACGCCGAAAACGAAGATTAATTCATGAAATATAATCACAAGGGAGTAAAGAATACTTACCCAAAATTGTGTGAAAACTTGCTCTCCAAAATCATCCAAACCGAGTTCCAAATTTCGAAAATGGTAAAAAATAGCGAAATCCCAAACTTAAAGGGTTCTGCCTAGGCTTTTCGCACCTACGGAGCCTGGGCTCGCTCCTGCGCAACCGCTTCTGCGGGAATAATGCCGCACCTATGCAAAAACTCGCTTCTGCGCCCAAGACCTTCGCTTATGCGGGGCCGCAGATGCACCCCAATTTCCCGCTTCTACAATCAATTCCAGCCCAGCCTTCCTTCACTTCTGCGAACAACTGTTCGCATCTGCAGACTCGCATCTGCGTTCATTATTCCGCAGATGCGGAAACACTAGAGCCAGCAACCTTCAACAATGCAATATTAAACGAAATTGATTTGATTCTCATCCGAAACTAACCCGAGGCCCCCAGGACATCAACCAAATACACTAACAAGTCCTAAAACATACCACATACCTACTCGAGGCCTCAAATCACATCAATCAATATCAAAACGACGAATCACACCTCAAATCAAAATCTATGAACATAAATTTTATATCTTGTGCCGAAACACATCAAATCAATTCGGAATGACTTCAAATTTTGCACATAAGTCACATTTCACTTTACGGACATATTCCAATTTCTAAAATCGGATTCCGACCCCGATATCAAAGAGTCAACCCCTCGGTCAAACTTCCAAAAATTCAACTTTCGGACATTTCAAGCCTAATTCCACTAGGGACCTCCAAATAATTTTTCAGACATGCTTCTAAGTCTAAAATCACCATACAGAGCTACTGAAGTCATCAGAATTCAAATCCGAGATCGTTTACACATAAGTCGACATCCGATCGACTTTTCCAACTTAAGCTTTCCATTATGAGACAAAGTATCTCAATTCATTCCGAAATCTCTACATACTCGAACTAACTAATCCGATAGGTCATAATACAGTTATAAATCACAAATAGAGCAGTAAATGGGGGAACGGGGCTGTAATACTCAAAATGACTGGTCGGGTCGTTACAAGTTCGATCCACCCTCAATGCCTTTTGGGTCTGAGCCTGTCGCACAGGGCTTTCCTAGTACGGTTTACATCCCCTGTATGGATTGCAGGCTATTACACAGTGAAGGGGTATAACTAGTGCCCACAGAGAGTGCTCACGGCCCGAAGAGCAGTGGCTATGGCAGAGGCTATAGCGGTTGCGGGTTTTCCTAGGGTTCCAAAAAAAACCTTTATTACTTTGTTGTTTGACCTTGAAATTCAGCGAAGATTTTGGCCTATAAATTTGAGATATTCTAATTTAGTATGCAATTAAAAACTACCCGCTCAGCCTTGATTACTTTGTTCTTTTACTTTGAAATTCAGCAAAGATTTTTGTCAATATGATTTGCTAGTGGTAGATAATAAAATAAGGAAATATATGTCGAAGTACGTGCATACTCTAATACTCTGTTATATAAGTATGAATACAATATGAAGACTAAACTAGTCATAAAATTTTAAGTTAAATAAGGACGAAATAGTAATCACTTCTAAATTAATATATTAATTTTTTTTATGATCTAATATATGTAGGAGCTATGATAAAGCGGAATAAGGATCTCACTTTGAAGCAAATAGATGAATCTCACTTTGACTAGAAAGGCACATTTATAAAAATAAAAATAAAAAATTAAAAGCTGATTATGGACTTGCCATTCCATCCCTAATCAAGAAGAAAATGGAATCTCACCTTGACTACAAAGGCACATCTATACTCCAATTAATACTCTTTCTTGTAAACAGTAAATACCCAGTAAATACCCGTATGAAAGCATTTTCAAAATAATAAAAGGCCTACCATTTCTTATCAAATCATGTAATTTTATTTCGGTAAAGGTAATCATGTCTCAAGTAACTCTAAAATATGTCTAGTAACAGTAAAAATATTTTAGATAACTATAACATCTCAAGTAAAGGTAAAACATATCTAGTGACGGTGAAAACATTCATATTAAACATCTCAAGTAAAATGTTCGATACCATATCAAGTAAAGGACTTGTCCTATATGCAATTTCAAAGTATCGGTAATACATTTATTTTCAAAATCATATATAACCATGGAAGTTATGAAAATACAAATTGTGGTAATATAAGATTACTTATAAGATAACGGTTGAGCTAGAAACTTATAAGAACGGATAATAATAATCGAGTTCGGATGCCTATATGATTACTTAGGTATAAATAGAATAAGTTTACGGTTTAGAGGTCCCGTTAAAATAAGTAAAATATGAGTAAAGAAATTTTTATTTTTGGTAAACTATCTAACACAAATTGTGTAGTAAATAACATGAAATATACATGCAATGCACTTACGCAAGTTCTAAAATAAAGTTGAACGATTATTTTACCTTTCAATCAACGCTACTTCTATGACTTTTTTGTAAAATGAAGCAAGTAAAAGAACAAACTGAAGGAAGAACAACTACAATAGATCAAACTCCCGAATATGATTAATATTTATTATTTTGAAACTTAATTTTGTATTAAATTTTATGTTATAATGCAAGCATATCTTTTACCATTCAATCACCGCTACTTCTATGATTGTTTTGTAGAATGAAGCAAGTAAGAGAACAAACTGAAGGAAGAACAACTACAGTAGATCAAACTCCCGAATATGATTGCTATTTATTATTTTGAAACTTAATTTTGTGTTAACTTTTATATGTTATAATACAAATATATCTTTTGAATATTATTTATGTTATTTTTAAAAATCTATTTTCATTAACACGAGGGGAACGCGCGTACGCTAAGGCTAGTTTCATAATATGTATCATTGGCTCAATAGAGAAAGACTAGTTTGCATTTCATAATATGCAAACACATCTTTTACCTTTCAATCAACGCTACTTCTATGATTATTTTGTAGAATGAAGCAAGTAAGAAAACAAACTGAAGGAAGAATAACAATAGTAGATCAAACTCCCGAATATGATTAATATTTATTATTTTGGGACTTAATTTTATGTTAACTTTTATGTAATAATGCAAACACATCTTTTGAATATTAGAATATTTTAAAAAAGATCATTTTCATTAACACGAGGGACATGTGTGTACACTAAGACTAGTTTCATAATATGTATCATTAGCTCAATAGAGAAAGACTAGTTTGCATTTCATAATATGAATACACATCCTTTACCTTTCAATCAACGCTACTTCTATGACTTTTTTGTAGAATGAAGCAAGTAAGAGAAGAAACTGAAGTAAGAACAACTACAGTAGATCAAACTCCCGAATATGATTAATATTTATCATTTTGGAACTCAATTTTGTGTTAACTTTTATGTTATAATGCAAACACATCTTTTGAATATTATTATTTTTATAAAAAAAAATTATTTTCATTAACACGAGGGACACGCGCGTACGCTAAGACTAGTTTCATAATATGTATCATTGGCCCAATAGATAAAGACAAAACAAAAACCAAAAGTACTAGTGTGTGTGTGTGTGTGTGTGTATATATATATATATATATATATATATATATATATATATATTATAAATTATGCTTCGCTATTATTTTTAGCAAATCATTGTCCGAAAATATTGAGAGTTTGGTCAATCATTATCGCGTTCTTTAATATTCTATTTTATAGAACTATCCTTTTCGTGGAAAGATTATGCAAGTGCATACCTCATAATACCAGGGGCGGTCCCACCTGTATCAAAGACGAGTTTGGTCGAATCTAATAGCTTTAATAAATAAATTATTAATATATTTAAAATTTAAATTCATAACTTATTAATACTTACGAGACTAAGAGTGAACTTGAGGGAATTGACAAGTTCCTGGGAGGGTTGTATTTGCTAACTACTACTCGTAGTATGTATTTTAGGAGTCATATTTTAGTGGGGACTTTGTGAAGATAAATTATTTGTATCATCCCACTAGCTATCGCCTTGCAGCTTTGCCTATAAAAGGAAACTTTCCTTGAAGGGTAAATCCATTGTGCCTTAATTCATTTGGTTTCTCATCATCTTATTTCTAATTAGGTTTAAGTCCGTCGACATTATTGTCTTGTTTTCATTTCCTAGCAAGGAATAAAAAGAAAATGGGAACTGCTCAATTACTGCTACTAAGTAATATTTTTCTTGTTTTTCTTTCTATTGTTGTTTGTGGAGTTTCGGGTGCAGGAAATAATGTGCCACGCAAGAATTTCTACAAGAGCACTCGTTGTCCAAATGCTGAACAATTTGTTAGAGATATCACTTGGAGCAAAGCTAAGAATGACTCCACGTTGGGTGCTAAATTGCTTCGACTCCACTACCATGATTGTTTCGTTAGGGTACGTATACGAATTAGAATTACTACATATTATGCACACGTTAATCTCATAGAATTTATTTTTTATACACGAAGATCTTTTTTATAGTATCACTGTAATTTAATACTATGTTATAGCATATTATTTATCATATTTCTTCTAACATTATTCATTGGCATTATTTGCTATGCAATTTTGCAGGGATGTGATGCATCGATATTGCTCGATAAAGTTGGAACAGATCAATTTGAGAAGGAGGCCAGGCCAAACCTCTCCTTGGGTGGTTTCGATGTAATTGATGATATCAAGCGACAAGTTGAGGAATAATGTCCTGGGATTGTTTCTTGTGCAGACATTTTAGCATTAGCTACTCGTGACGCTGTTTCTTTTCGAGTAAGTATATAGTATAAAGAATTCAGTATTCATATGTATATATATCTGTACATAATAAAGCATGCTCTTTAATTATTTCTTCTTCTCTGAGTTTTGCAGTTTAAGAAATCACTATGGGACGTGGCGACCGGAAGAAAAGACGGGAATGTTTCCCTTGCAAGTGAAGTGAATGGAAACTTACCTTCACCATTCTCAGATTTTACCACCCTTTAGCAACTGTTTGCAAAGAAAGGCCTAAATGTCAATGATCTTGTTGCATTATCAGGTAAAATATTAATCATACAAAGCGAGCAGTATGCAGAGGATTTGAATTTATGGGTTTTAAGTTATATGATAGCGACATCATATATTAATAACTGGATTTTGATATTTTTTTTATATATATTTACTAGATTTCTTAATGCAAGTATAAAATTTGTACTAATGTTACTGGGTTCCGATGAACTTGTATGTAACCTTTTATCTTCACCCCTAATTGTATAATGAATTAATTCATACATTATCAAGTCATCTGAAAGATAACTACAAGTAATCATCCATAAAAAAAGTGTGACTATATACACATTGTCAGTATATATAAGTTAAATCCCTCATTAATATACTTCATTCATGCATGCAGTGTTCACACCATTGGTGTTGCTCATTGTGGAGCTTTCTCTAGAAGACTATTCAATTTCACTGGCAAAGGCGACGTGGATCCATCTTTGTGTTCCACTTATGCTGAATCTTTGAAACAATTGTGCCCTAAAGTTGTAAAACAACTGCAAAAATCTAATGCCTTTTTTTCTGAGTTTGCTAAATCCATGCAGAAAATGGGAGCTATTGAAGTTCTTACTGGAAATGCTGGAGAAATCAGGAAGAATTGCCGCGTCAGAAACTCATTCTTGAAAACCTATGATTAATTTTATGTCATATATATGTAATCTCAAAAGTGTACAACATCTGGTATTTAGTTTCTGTCTATTTGTTTCTTTTCCTTTTTGAAAGTGATGTGTTATTTGTGTTGGAAATGTATTTGATAAATTAACATATTTATTAATGTATTTGATAAAAAGGTTCTTTATTTTCCAAAGTGAATGAATGTGAATTATATTCATTCTTGATTTACTACAAACATTTTGGTTTTAGCCTTAACATTTTGATCTTCCAAATTCATGAACATATTCATGATCTTTATTAAATGAAAAACTTGTCTTTCAAGAGTTTTTAGCCTCTAAATAGGGCTGATTTTCTTTGGAAACATAGGCAATTCACAAACTACTTTTCCCTTAAAATATACTCCCTCCGTTCACAAGACAAAAAAAATCTTGTTATACTCATAGTATTTATTACTCATTTCAAATAATTTTTTCAAATCCAATAAAATATGCATCAATTAATAATGGTATCATTGTAATTTATGCACTTCATTTATTATTTCTTAATGGACGTGAAAAGTCAAAACGTGCAAAGTAAAAGTGAACAGAGGGATCATATTATAATATACATGGATCAAATGGTGAAATCATAGATCCAAGATAGAAGAGCAACATTCTTGAATGCTAATTATCATGTGGCTTAGTTGAAACCCCGAAGATAGAGTTGTCATTTATTCTTCCGTTTGCTTGTGGAAGAGACTTCAACTATCTTCATGTAACGACCCGACTTGTCATTTTGAGAATTAGTATCCCGTTCAGCGGCTTAAGATCTCGAGCAACCTCGTAATACGTATTATGACTTTCGTGTGTGGTTGAGTATGGTTTTCGGACGATTCGGGATCAAATTGAAAGAACAATTAAGCTTAAAAGAAAAGAGTTGACGGAGAGTCGACTTTTGAGTAAACGACTCCGGAATAGAATTTTTATGATTCCAATATCTCCGTATGGTAATTTTGGACTTAAGAGTGTGTCCAGATATTTATTTTGAAGTTCATAGTTGATTTTGACTTGAAATGGCAAAAGTTGAAAATGGAAGGTTTGGAAGGTTGACCGGGAGTTGACTTTATTGATATCGGGGTCGGAATCCAGTTATGGAAAATTTGATAGGTCTGTTATGTTGTTTATGACCTGTGTGCAAAATTCGAGGTCAATCACACTTGATTTGATATGTTTCGGCATCGAATGTAGAATTTGGACATTTCTAGAATGTTTCGACGTCGTTTCTTCAAACATAAGTGGTATCACATTAAGAAAATGAGCTCCAAATTTTGTTTTGATTGAAGCATTAAATCTGTATTGAAATTATAAAGCCATAGCAAAATAAGTCATCGAATTCGGACATCGTATGAGAGAGTTATGCCCATGTCCGGGCGAAATAGAAAGGTTTTCCCATCGCCAGTGCCTAGGGTAGCGTGGGGCGCTAGCCCTAGCACTGGGAATTTTGAGGTTCTGGAAATTTGGCCACAGGTAGCGCCCCACGCCACCTGTGGCGTTCAAAATATTATATACTCATTTCGGAGTTCATTTTTCCCGATTCCTCTTGGCGTAATTTTAGGGGTTTCCTCCCCTCTCTCAAAACCTCCAACTCCTCCCATCTCCAAGGTGAGTAATACCTACTAATTTGGTGTTTTATTTTATCATTTCCACTCTAAAACTAACTCAATCCACCATGAAATCCTTAGATTTTCAAGAACTCAAAAGAGAGTTTTGACAGGATTTCTTCCAAAAGGTAATCCTACACCCTTAGAGATATATGCATGGATTTATTATGAGTATGTGAACAAGAAGTAAGTATTAACACTTATTGGATGGAGCTTGAAAGCCATAAATACTTAAAGTAGATTATTGGGTACTGTAGAGATTTTGTAATGAATTAATAAGCAACAACTGGGTGGATGTGAGCTCATTGATGATTTTAATGGTACTAAAGAAGGTTGTTTGTAGACAAAGGATGGTTTAGTATTTCTTGTTGGTGGGAAGGAGGGATTTTTGGATGAAGAAACACCATTACTAGAGGTAGTAAAATGCTATGTACTCTAGGTGTTTGATAAAATGCCTAAATGACCAAAAATCTGGAAATTCATTTACTAATATTTGTCAAATTGAATTATGTTGATGTAGATTGAAGTTTTAAGAGTAGTGGGAGGTTTTAATATCACTAAAGAGCTGAACTAAGGAAGCTCGATTTGTGGCGATCTTATTTTCTAGAGATTTTCAAGGGAATCATCGAGATTTGAGCCGTCCTGAGGTGGCTTCACTCGCGAATATCATTTAAAATATTGGTTTAGTTTTGTCAAGGTAAGTGTCTTTTCTAACTTCATGTGGGAGAAACCACCCCTTAGGATTTGAGATGATTGTGACATTCGTGTTATGTGAAGGTCGTGTACGCGAGGTGACGAGTGAGTACACGACCTATATGTGGTATTTGACCTGTTTGAACTGTTAAGCTCCCTTCATGTCACTAATTGTAACTATTGTTTCATGACTACAACTTTTGTGTTAGAATTGTTAGTACGTCTTTTACTTGAAATTGTTATCACATGTTCCATCTTTGTTGTCAAGATCACCTTATATGCCAATTGTTGATTATAACCACTCGTTGAATTCATGCTTTACCTTCCACATGTCTTAATTGATAGTTGGTGCTCATAAATTGTGCCTTGGCTTATGGATTGCCATTTCCTTGCTATTTGATTTCGTGAGCTATCGTGTAGCCTTTTCATTAGTTGTGACTTCTTTGTGTAGCCTCGTTATTCTTTTTGACTTTGTGGTATACCGTAGTTGGTTGTAAATTGATTGCTTAATTTGTGTTGCTGTTGGATCGGGTTGCACGCCGTAACAGAATTTAATTGAAAGATTATATTGTTGGAGTGGGTTGCACGCCTCTACGAAATTTATTTACAAAATTATATTGTTGGATCGGGTTGCACGCTGCTACAGATTTTACTTTAAGATATATTTTTGGATCAGGTTGCACATGGAAACAGAATTTATTTGAAATGTACAAATATGAAATTATTGCAAAATTAAGGTTAATTCCCATTTGTGATTCTCATGATGCATTTCATGCTAGGACGGTTACTGTGATTTCTTAAATCACTTATGTAATGACCCAACCGGTCGTTTTGAGCATTTGTACTTCGCTCGGTAGTTTACGGGCATGAAGAGCTTCGTATGATGTATTATGACTAATGTGAATCCTCAGTTTTGATTTTCAGGTTATTCAGGATTGATTTGGAAGAATGATTCTCAACTAGGGAGCTTTAAATTTGAAAGAGTTGATCAGTTTGACTTTTTAGCATTGACCTCAGATTGGAATTTTGATGGTTTCGTTAGCTCCGTTGGGTGATTTTGGACTCAGGAGCGCGTCCGGATTGTGATTTGGAGGTCCGTGGTTGAATTTGGCTTGAAATGGCGAAAGTTGAAATTTTGGAAAGTTTGACCAAGAATGGACTTTTTGATATCGGGGTCGTATTCCGATTTCAAAAGTTAGTGTAGGCCCGTAATGTAGAATGTGACTTGTGTGCAAAATTTTAGGTCCATCAGACCTAATTTGATAGCTTTCGGCATCAGTTGTGGAAGTTTGAAGTTTCAAAGTTCCGTGGTACTAGGCAAGTCGACACTTCAAAACATTTCCAACACTTTTAAATAAAAATGAAATAACATAGGTTTAAACAGTTAAAACTCTCATAAACTGGATAGAAAGTCAAAACTCAATACGGAAATTCCCAAAACGAAGGTGTCACTGAGTACATGAACGTCTATACAACACGAGTCTGAAAATACCGTCTATGAAAAACTGAAACTAAATTCATAATGCCGTAAGATAGGGAGGGAGAGTCAAGGTCTGCGAACACCGGGCAGCTACCTCGAAGTACCTGAATGATCAAGCTGCTCAAATAATCAACACCCACCGTGTCCGGTAGCACCTGGATCTGCACACGAAGTGCAAGGTGTAGCGTGAGTACAACCAACTCAGTAACAAGACTAACTATTGGACTGAAAGTAGTGACGAGCTTCACGGAGACAGTTCAATTACAGATTTTACAATACAGGAAAAATAGGCATGCTTTCAAGTTCGACATTTAATATGCTTTCAAGTTGGACTGAAAATAGGTACGCGTTACCTTAACACCAATAATATGACACGTAATTCAGGGTTTCATACCCTCAAAACCAAGTTTAGAATTGTTACTTACCTCAAAACGTACAAATCCCTACTCCAACACGCCCTTGCCTCACGAATCGTCCTCCAAATGCCTCGAATCTAGCCATAAAGAGTTCGACACAATCAACACGAGCTAAAAGGATCAATTCTATTAGAAAATACTAAGTTATTAATTAAAAAGTCAAAAAAGGTTGTCTCAAAAGCCGGGCCCCGGGCCCACCACTCGAAATCCAATAAAAGTCATAAAATCCATAAGTCCATTCAACCACGAGTCCAACCATACCAAATTTACCGAAATTCAACACCAAATCCTCAATTTAAACTCTCCAAATCCCTAGCCTCAACTCCCAAAATTACACCTCAAAACCACACAATCTAGGTGGGGACTTTAACGGGGAAACAAAATTATTGAATAAATTTAACCACAAGCGACCTATCTCAAGAAACCCTCAAAAATCCTCTTAACATCGCCTAATACCAAACTTGAAATGTTTAAAATGAAGAACATCTCGGAAACCCTCAAATTTAAACACTGGCCAGGCATTTCCGCACCTGCAGAGCCTAGGCTCGCACCTGTGCATCCGCTTTTGCAGAAAATAATTACGCTCCTGCAGAACCCACTTAACTAGCAACCCATCGCACCTATGGTCCCAGCATCGCACCTGCGGTCATAGCCTTGCACGGGACCGCATCTACGAGCCTTCTTCACATCTGCGACGCCCCTGATGCCAAGACAAATCCGCTTCTGTGGTCAACCTCATGCAGATGCGCATCCGCATCTGTGGAACTTCTTCTGCGCCTACGACCACTGTACATTCCTCCCATGTCCGCTCCTGCGCTCCTTTGCTCGCACCTGTGAGCTCGC
Organism: Nicotiana tabacum; assembly: GCF_000715075.1. Taxonomy (NCBI): domain Eukaryota; kingdom Viridiplantae; phylum Streptophyta; class Magnoliopsida; order Solanales; family Solanaceae; genus Nicotiana; species Nicotiana tabacum. The sequence continues at coordinate 40,828 of NW_027438356.1, read as the reverse complement.
ACATGCGACCAAACTTCCGCATGTGCGATTGCACCAGAAGACTCCCACCTTCAGCAATCGTTCAAATTCCAAATTCGATCTGTTAACCATCCGAACTCTACCCGAGGACCCCGGGACCTCAACGAATTATACCAACAAGTTCTACAACATGATAGGAACTTAGTCGAGCCCTCAAATCACGTCAAAAAACATCCAAAACACTAATCGCACCCCAATTCAAGCCTACTAAAACTATGGAATTTGAACTTCTACAAATGACGCCGAAACATATCAAATAACGTCCGATTGACCTCAAATTTTGCACACAAGTCACAATTGACACTACAGACCTACTCCAACTTTCAGAACCCTATTCTGATCCTGGTAATCATAAAGTCCACTCTAGGTCAACTTTTGAAATTTCCTACTTTTGCCATTTCACGTTTAATTAGACTATGTACCTCCAAATCACAATCTGAACATACTCCTAAGTCCAAACTCACCCAACGGAGCTAACAGGACCATCAAAACTCCATTCCAGAGTCATTTACACATAGTCAACATCCGTTCAACTTTTTTCAACTTAAGCTTCCAACCTTGAGACTAAGTATCTCAATTCATTCCAAAAATTTTCCGGATTCGAACCAACTACCACGGCAAGTCACATAATAAAAATTACGTAGGGAATGAACAATAAATGGGGGAACGAGGCTACAACTCTCAAAATGACCGGACGGGTCGTTACATCCTCCCTCTATTAAACAAACATTTATCCTCGAATGGGGTCTAGAAATGTACTTGTAGTCTCAAATAGGCGTGGATATTTGCTCAGCATCTCCTTCTCGGTCTCCCAAGTAGCCTTCTCAACTGGTAGACCTCTCCATTGCACCTTCACTAAAGCTATATCCTTGGACCTCAACTTTCAAACTTGCCAACCCAAAATGGCCACTGGCTCCACATCATAAGTCAAATCACCATCCAACTGAACCATGCTGAAATCCAAAACATGAGAGAGATCGCTGACATACTTCCGGAGCATAGAAACATGAAACATTAGATGCACACTTGACAAACTAGGTGACAAGGCAAGCTTGTAAGCCACCCCTCCAATCCTCTACAGCACCTCCAACGTCCCAATATACCGAGGGCTCAACTTTACCTTCTTCCCGAACCTCATCACATCCTTCATGGGTGAAACCTTGAGTAGTACCTTTTTCCCAACCATGAAAGAAACATCACGAACCTTCCTATCGGTGTAACTCTTGTGTCTAGACTGCGCTGTGCGAAGCTGATCCTGAATCAATTTAACCTTTTCTAAAGCTTCCTTAACCTAGTTAGTACCCAATACCCTAGCCTCACCCGGCTCAAACCAACCCACCGGATATCAACATTGTCTCCCATAAAAATCATCATACGAAGCCATCTGAATGCTCGACTGGTAGCTGTTGTTGTGGGCAAACTCCGCGAGCGTCAAAAATGGATCCCAAGAACCCCTGAAATCAGTGACACGAGAGCGTAGCATATCCTCCAATATCTGAATAGTGCGCTCAGATTGTCCATCTATGTAAGGGTGAAACACTATACTCAACTCAACATGGGTGCCCAAATCTCAATGTACTACTCACTAAAACTACGTTGTAAACCGCAAGTCCCGATCAAAAATGATGGACACTTGCACACCGTGAAGGCTATAAATCTTGTGGATGTAAATCTCAGCCAACCGCCCTGATGAATAAGTAGTCCCAACTGGATTGAAGTACGATCACTTGGTCAGTTGATCCACAATCACCCAAATAGCATCAAACTTCCTCGAAGTCCGTGGGAGCCCAACTACAAAATCCATGGTGATATGCTCCTATTTCCACATTGGAATCTCAAGCCTCTGAAGCAATCCGCCTGGTGCCTGATTCTCATACTTTACCTGCTGACAGTTAAGGCACCGAGCTACAATGCTCACTATTTCCTTCTTCATTCTCCTTCACCAATAGCATTGCCTCAAGTCCTGGTACTTCTTCGTGGCACCCGAATAAATGGAAAATGGGGAACTGTGGGCCTCCTCAAGAATCAACTCACGTAGCCCATCTACATTGAGCACACAAATCTAACACTGCATCCTCAACACCGCATCATGCCTGATAGTAATATCCTTGGCATCACCTTGCTGAACCATGTCCTTAAGGACAAGCAAATAAGGATCATCATACTGGCGCTCTCTGATGCAATCATATAAGGAAAATTGAGAAACTACACAAGATAGAACTCGACTGGGCTCCGAAACACCTAATCTCATGAACCGGTTGGCCAAGGCCTGAACGTAATATGCAAGCAGTCTCATACCAACATGAATTAATGCAAGGCTAGCCATACTCACTGACTTCCTACTCAAGGCATTAGCCACCACATTGGCCTTCCCGGGTTGATACAGAATAGTAATATCATAGTCCCGTAGAAGCTCCAACCATTTCTGCTGCCTCAAATTTAGATCCTTTTGTTTGAACAACTACTGGAGACTCTGATGATTTGTAAATACCTCACAAGACACACCGTAGAGATAATGCCTCCAAATATTCAATGCATGAACTATGGTAGCCAACTCCAAATCATGAACATGGTAGTTCTTCTCATGAGGCTTCAATTGACGCGAAGCATAAGCAATCACTCTACCCTTTTACATCAAGACAAACCTAATACTTATCTGAGAAGCATCACAATACACTGTATAAGAGCCTGAAGCTGAAGGCAAAACTAGAACTGGAGTTGTGGTCAAGGCAGTCTTGAGCTTCTGAAATCTATCTTCACACTCATACGACCACCTGGAAGTAGCACCGTTCAGGGTCAATTTGGTACAAAATGATGCAATAGACGCGAAACCCTCCACGAAGTGACGATAATAACTGGCCAAGCCAAGAAAGCTCCAAATTTCTATAGCTAAGGACGTCCTAGGCCAACTCTGAACTGCCTCTATCTTCTTTGGATCCACCTAAATCCCCTCATTGGACACCACGTGCCCCAAGAACGCCACCGAACTAAGCCAAAACTCATACTTGGAGAACTTGGTATTAAGCTTCTCCTCCCTCAGCTATTGCAACATATTCCTCAAATGCTAGACATGCTCCTCCTGGCTACGAGAGTACACCAGGATATCATTAATGAATACTATGACAAACGAGTCGATTTAAGGCCAAAATACACTGTTCATCAAGTGCATGAATGTTGCTGGAGCGTTGGTCTGCCCAAAAGACATCACAAGGAACTCATAATGACCATAACGGGTCCTGAATGTTGTCTCTAGAATATTCGAGTCCCGAATCTTCAACTGGTGATACCGATACCTCAAATCAATCTTAAAGAACATCCTCGCTCTCTGAAGCTGGTCAAATAGATCATCAATATGCGCAAAGGATACTTGTTCTTGATTGTAACTTTGTTCAGCTGCCTGTAATTGATGCACATCCGCATAGTACCATCCTTCTTTTTCACAAATAGAATCGGTGCACCCCAAGGTGACACACTAGGCCGAATAAACCCCTTATCAAGGAGTTCCTGAAGCTGTTCTTTCAATTCCTTCAACTCCGCTGGTGCCATACGATACAGTGGAATAGAGATGGGCTGAGTGCCCGGCACCAAATCAATTCCAAAGTCAATATCCCTGTCAGGCGGCATGCCCGACAGGTCTGCAGGAAACACATTCGGAAAGTTTCGTACCATCGGAACAGAATCAATAGTAGGGGTATCAACACCAACATCCCTCACAAATGCCAAATAAGATAAATAACCCTTCCCAACCATCTGTTGGGCCTTCAAATAAGAAATCACTTTACTGGGAACATAATCTATATAACTTCTCCACTCAATTATTGGCAAACCTAGCATCGCCAACGTCATGATCTTAGCGTGACAATCCAACATAGAATGACATGGAGACAACCAATCCATACCTAAGATCACGTCGAAACCAACCATAATAAGCAATAAGATATCAACTCTAGTGTCCAATCTCCTAATAGTCACTACACATGACCAATATAGATGGTCCACAACAATAGTATCGCCTACTGGCTTAGATACATGAACAGATGAGACCAAGGACTCACGGGGCATATCCAGATAATGAACAAAATACGATGATACATATAAATAAATGGAAACATGGTCAAATAATACAGAAACATCCTTGTGGCATACTGAGATAATACTTGTGATCACTGTATCTGAAGAAAAAACATCTGGCCTGGCAGGAACAACATAGAATCGGGCCTAACTGCCACTTGATCGGCCTCCCCTCTAGGGCGACCTCTAGCTTCTTGGGCCCCACCCCGAGCTGGCAGGGCGGGTGGTGAAGTAACTGGTGAGGAAGTCTTAGCCTGACTCCTCTGCTGCACTGGATCTCCCGGGCAACGAGGACATTGTCTCTATATATACCCAAATTTCCCACACTCGAAACAACTACACGGTAGTGGTGGGGACTGAATCGGGCCCCGAGTACTAGAGTAACTACTTGAAGGACCTAGCTTAGATGAACCCTGAACTGAATGAGCACGGGATGAAATCTGAGCTGGAAGAGCACTAAGATATGACAGACCAAGTGAACCATGGCTAGATGATGCACCATGATGAAGAGGATGAGCCATCTAGGCGTGCCTATAAGGATGACCCCCGTTGTAGTAGAACTGACCCCAGAAGGAACACTACTGAAACCACCCGATCCAAAAGGCCTCCCGCTCCTCATGCTCCTAACTGCAAACCATCTCTAGCCACCGAGAAATATCAACCACCTCGCCAAACGTAGCACCTGATATACTCTCCCGGGTCATAGCAAAACACAACTGATAGGTGAGGCCATCAATAAACCTCCTAATCCTCTCCCTCTCAGTTGGAACCAACCAAACTACGTGACGATACAACTATGAAAATCTCATCTCATACTGTGTTACAGACATGTCATCCTGTCATAGCTACTCAAACTGTCAGCACAGCTCCTCTCTGCGAGTCTGAGGCACGAACTTCTCCAAGAAGAGCATGGAGAACTCATGTCATGTAAGTGGCACTGCACTGACTGGCCTGCACCTCTCACAGGCCTCCCAATATCTGAAAGTATCCCCCGTAAACAGCAAAGTAGTAAACAAGACCCCACTGGTCTCCAAAATACCCGCGGCACAAAGAATCCGGTGACACCTATCCAAAAAGTCCTAAGCATCATCTAACTTAATCCCATTGAATGATGAAGACTGGAGTCTCCCAAACCTCTCAAGTCTATTATGTTCATCCTCACCTATAACAAGACCCACTTGGGCCTGAGCAGCTACAACCAGTTGGGCTGGTGACACCCCCGATGTCAAAAGTCTCTGCATCACCTACTCTGGTGTACGTGCGACAGTAGTTTCAGTACCCCCTACCCCCACCCCTACCCCCGTCCAAAGAAGTGGCTGGCATAGTCTGAATAGAAACCGCCTGAGCAAGGATAGTGCACATAGTCAAAATCTAAGTCAAAGGCTCTTGAAGGCCTAGAATCACAATGGCCACAACTGGTGTGTGAGCTGACCCACTGGCGCAACCACACCGGGAACCTGATTTTGAGCTGGAGAAACTGGTGGATCAGCAGGTGCTCCTCTGGTTGTTGTATGAGCTATACCTCTGCCCCTACCGCGGCCTCGGCCTCTCGCGGCCCGAGCTGGTGGTACTAGTGGCTGTCCGTCCTGTCCAGTAGGACGTTCCTCACCATCTATGAGATAATAGAATAATAGAAGTTTAGTTTCTGGAATAAAAACATTCGCACGACAAGAATAATAGAATGTGAAGTTTCCTAAGGGTTTGAAAGCCTCTCGAAGATAAGTACATGCATCTCTGTATGGATTCACAAGACTTTACTAAACCTGCTCATGACTCGTGAGACCTACGTAACCTAGGATCTGATACCAACTTGTCACGACCCAAACCTAACCTATCGTGATGGCGCCTAACGTGGTACTAGGCAAGCTACACTTCAAAACATTTCCAACACTTTTAAATAAAAATGAAATAACATAGGTTTAGACAGTTAAAACTCTCATAAACGAGATAGAAAGTCAAAACGCAATACGGAAATTCCCAAAACTAAGGTTTCACTGCATACATGAGCATCTATACAGCACGAGTGTGAAAATACCGTCTATGAAAAACTGAAACAAAATACATAATGCGAAAAGATAGGGAGCGAGAGTCAAGATCTGCGAACGCCGGGTAGCTACCTTGAAGTATCCGAAAGATCAAGCTCTCAAATAATCAATACCCACCGTGTACGGTAGCACATGGATCTGCGCATAAAGTGCAAGGTGTAGCGTGAGTACAACCAACTCAGTAACAAGACTAACTATTGGACTGAAAGTAGTGACGAGCTTCACGAAGACAGTTCAATTACAGAAATTTACAATACTGGAAAAATAGGCATGCTTTCAAGTTCGACATTTAAAGCCAAAATAGTTAATTCATGACAAGTTCAATTGAAACAGAATATGGCATCCCTCGAAAGCTATAGGGCAGTGATATGTGCCAGTTGAAGTACATAGTAATGGTATCAATTGCAAAATCTCGGAGTCACAATCACTCAGTCCTCCCATTCACTCCAACCTCACAATCACTCATTCCCCATACTCTCTCACTTCTCCCAGTCGTTCGGCACTCGCTCTCGCACTCAGTAGGTGCCTGCGCTCTCTGGGGTATTCATACTCCAGAGGGGCTCCTTTAGCTCAAGTGCTATATAATCCAATTATAGCATTAATCAATAAAAGATGTTGCAACATGCTTCCCGATCCCATAAATAGCCTCACAATCAGGCCCTCGGCCTCACTCAGTCACCAATTTATCCAGTCTCCCAGGCTCTCAATAATCATGATAATCAGCCCAAACAACGATGATGTAATTTATCAATAAGGAACAACAGAGATTGAGATATGATATGGAAGTAAAAACTGTGACTGAGTACAACATGGCAATTTAGCAGACGACCTCTGTAGGTCCCTACAGTGCCAACACATAGCCTAAACATGATTTCTAACACGATTTGCAGTTCAATTTCTATAACACATGGGGAATATACAGATAAGAATAGATTATTCAACTATACAGTTCCGTGGAATTGGCCAAGCCACGATTACTATGGTGCACATCCACACACCCATCACCTATCATGTGCGTCATCTTAACACCAATCACATGACACGTAATTCGGGGTTTCATACACTCAGACCTAAGTTTAGAACTGTTTCTTACCTCAAACCGTGTAAATCCCTAGTCCAACGCGCTGTCGCCTTGCGAATCAGCCTCTAAATGCCTCGAATCTAGCCAAAACCAGTTTGACACAATCAACACAAGTTAAAGGGATCAATTCTACAAGAAAATACTAAGTTATTAATTAAAAATAAAAAACAAGTCAATTCAAAAGTTGGCCCCCGGGCCCACGTCTCAGAATCTAATAAAAGTCACAAAATCCGGAAGCCCATTCAACCACGAGTCCAACCATACAAAATTTACCAAAATCCAACACCAAATCGAGACCTAAATCTCCAATTTAAACTCTCCAAATCCCTAGCCCTAACTCTCAAAATTGCAGCTCAAAACCACACAATTTAGGTGGGGAATTCAATGGGGAAACAAAATTATTGAATAAATTTAACCACAAGTGACTTACCTCAAGCAACCTATCGAACATCCTCTCAAACATCGCCTAATCCCCAGCTTAAAATGCTTAAAATGAAGAAAATCTCAGAAACCCTCGAATTTAAACACTGCCCAGGCATTTTCACACCTGCGGAGCCTGGGCTCGCACCTGCGCATCTGCTTTTGTGGAAAAAATCACGTTCCTGTGGAACCCACTTAACTGGCGACCCATCTCACCATGGTCCCAGCCTCGCACTTACGGGACCGCATCTACGACGCCTGTGCTGCCAAGCCAAATCCGCTTCTGCTGTCAACCTCGTGCTGATGCACATCCGCATCCACATATGCAGAACTTCTTCTGCACCTACGACCACTGCACAATCCACCCATGGCCGCTACTGCACTCCTTTACTCACACCTTCGAACAATGCTCCGTAGGTGGGTTTGCACCAGAAGACTCCCAGCTTCAGCAATCTTTCAAAATCCAAATTCGATCCGTTAATCATCCGAACTACATGCGAGGCCCCCGAGACCTCAACCAATTATACTAACAAATCCTAAAACACGATACGAACTTAGTCGAGCCCTCAAATCACATCAAACAACATCCAAAAATACAAACCGCACCCCAATTCATGCCTATTGAAACTAAGGAATTCCATCTTCTACAAACGACGCCGAAACCTATTAAATCACGTCCGATTGATGTCAAATTTTGCACACAAGTCACAATTAAAACCACGAACCTAATCCAACTCTCGGAACACCATTCTGACTCGGTAACCACAAAGTCCACTCTTGGTCAACTTCCAAATTTTTAACTTTCGTCATTTCAAGTCTAATTCAACTATGGACCTCCAAATCATAATCCGAATATACTCCTAAGTCCAAAATTATCCAATTCATTTTCCACATAGTTAACATCCAGTCAATATTTTCAACATAAGCTTCAAATCTTGAGACTAAGTGTCTCAATTCATTCAGAAACTTTTCCGAACCCGAACCAACTACCCCGGCAAGTCACATAACATCAATTAAGTAGGGAATGAACAGTAAATGGGGGAATGGGGGTACAACTTTCAAAACGGCTGGACGGATTATTACATCAATAATGATAGACAGTAAATCATATATAAAGAAAACAGAGAAATACTTTATTGGCTTCAAGATTATAGGTGTGAGGCGCTGGAAGAAACGTTAAAATGTCACCTCTGGTGAACTGCCACCTAACATTGTTATACCAAATTAAAATATTAACTAAAAAAATGATACATAAGACCAAAGGATCAGAAGACAATAATAATACAAAATAATTAAATGATAAATCATTTAATAACGTATTAAATTAAATTACGAAAAACTTCTTTATACACTATATTTCTAGCTTCATTTGTTATTTGTCCATCATCATCATAAACTAAAATCTTTAATCATTTTCTACTTGTCACCCGTGAAAGAGCAACATACAAATGTCCATGTGTAAACAATGATTTCTTCAAAAATAACCCAACATGAGACAATGACTAGCCTTGACTTTTATTAATTGTCATGGAAAAAGACACCACAATTGGAAATTGTCGTCCCTGAAACTTAAAAGGTATTCTCGCATCAGATGGAGTCAATGTCATTCTTGGAATAAACACTTTTTCTCCAGCCATATTACCCGATGAAACCGTGGCTTCAATAACCCAATTTCCAAGTCTTGTGATGATCAACCTTGTACCATTGCATAATCCTTATGACTGATCTATATTTCTTAGTAACATCTCAGAAAAACCAACCTTTAGAGTAATAGAGTGATTTGGAACTCCAGAACATTTAATACTGTTTAGGAATTCTGGTGTATGTACGTGGTCCAAAGCTGTAAAACCATGATCAGACATACAAATCTTATAAGAACTCAAATATGTTTTCTCAGGATTATGATTGAGTGAAACCATATATTCATTGATAGATTCCACTATGTCAAGAGTCGGAGCAAGAATTGCTCTTTGGTGGAGGTAATCTATGTCATTGGAATGGTTAAAGAAATTAGGATAAGTACTTTCTACAATTGCAAATATTGGATCATCACAATTATGTATGAGAAGATCATCGAGGATTCAGACCTTTTCAATGCCATCAACAGAACCTCCAATTCTTCTGTTACCAATTGCTAAAATCCAATCTGAAATTTTTTTTAACTCATCTAAATGTATCCCTAACTGATTTCTGTAAAATCTCACATTCCTTGTTAGTTTTAAGATTTCATAGTGGAGCCATAAATATAAAGAGTTTAGAGTAGCATTAACAATATCTTGCTGAGTACCTTTTGTAATGACTGGAAAATTTTGTCTGAAGTCACCACCAAGAATAATGGTTTTACCTTCAAATGGTCGATCTAGACTGGATGCGTCTTTAAATCTAAGAATATCTCTAAGCATTTGATCAAGATCTTCGAAACAGTATCTATGAATCATCGGTGCCTCATCCCAAATAATCAACGTTGCCTTGACGATCAATTTTGCTAGAGGACTACCTTGCTTTATATTGCATATTGAATCTTCAGTTGAATTAAGAGGAATTGCCAATGTCGAATGCACTATTCGACCTCCCGGTAACAAAAGAGATGCAATCCTACTTGATGCAACAATTAACACAATATCTCTTTGAGATCGTATACCTGAAGATAGAGTCTTCCAAATAAATGTCTTGCCAGTTCCTCCATAACCATATAAAAAGAACAATCCACCTTTCGCCTCATCCGCTGCTACCATAATTTTCTCATAAACTGACTTTTGTTTAGCCGTCAAAATTATTAATAATTGTTGATGTTTCTCTAACATTGAGCATCTATTATAACGCAACTCACCATGGATTAATCGATTCCTATAGTAACATCCTCCCTCATTGTAAAGAGGTCTTCTTCTTCTTCTTCTTCTTCTTAGTTACAAGATGTATTTGTTAGATTTGTTGTTGATTTAGTAAATTTATGATTCAAGTTTTTTCTTTATGATATTTATGATTCAAATTTGAGCTTGTTTGAAGTAATTTTAGGCGTTATACCGTATTGGATTGTGAAAATTCAAAGAACAGGTTTTTGCTGCATGCAAAATATTGGCTGCAATTCAAACTAAAATGTATTAAATACATCTTAAATGCAATTATTGTAAGTTCATGCAAAACATCTGGTTGCACTTCGGACTAAAGCGTCGTAAGTGAAAAAATTGCACTTAAAACTTATGAATCTGAATTGAAACCAATTCTTTTGCATGCACTTAAGATGTTTTGTCTGAAGTCACAAAATACGACTTTGACTTTCCAACTTCATATAAAATTTGTAACTTCTAACGCGAATTGTGCTACTTCAATCTCGTTCATCTGAAGTTTTGTCCGAAATGAGTAAAATTAAATAATAAAAAATTAACTTAAGGACAACCTAGTGGCCCAAATATCAAGTATCTGTGCACTTTCCCCAATTATCTAACAGGCCCAAGACAATTTCCAAACTAATGTAAGACAATTAGATACTATATATTAAACTGAGTTTATATAATCTTGAATTCGTCTCTATCGCCAAGGTGGAATTTCGGTGAACAACGTGCAGATGCAATGATCTTAGGAATGGATGTTGCACAAGAAGCCATTAATAATGAGTATTTCTACTGCCAAATATTTGAGTTTTGGGATAAGACCATCACAAATTTGAAGCAAGTCTATTGTTGTGTCGAATTCACTATCCTCCCAATTATCCAATGAATAATTGACTATCAAACTCATTAAAATTAATTTTACTTAGTAGTGGAGCTATGAATATCGGTTCACAACCAAGTTTGGACGAGAACTTTTGCATCCTCTTAAGTACTGGAGTACGATAATATTGTCTGATCTATTATTGTTATAGTGAAGTAGTAAGTATTCTTCCTTAACTAGAGGTCTCGTGTACGAGCTTTGTTATCAAATCACCTTTGTTATAAAGTACATCTCCCAATGTGGGATTTCTCAATGCAAATTTATATTTAGTCAGACGGGTGCTGAATACTAGGTAAAAAACTAAAAAAAATCCTCGTAAGACTAGAACAATTACTCAAGTTTAATTATTTTCTGATTTTATTAAAGTGATGATCTGCATTCGGAACAAAGTCTAAATTAAACTGTGCAATATAATTTACTAAGATGAGTACTATTAGCTTGACAATGATATTAACCTTTAAACTTATAGCTCCCACAAGAGTTTAGCCTTTAATACCTAAATTTCTTTTTGATTTTTGTTGCCTAAATCTGTCATTCATGCTTATTCAATAAATAATTATATTCTTTAAGTGTCTTTTATACATTGATTATACATATATTAAATGTGATATATATATACATTAGGTAAGAATTACTTACCTTCAATACCGAAGTGGAAATCTCTCTCTAAGAAGCTCCAAAATCACCCCAAGAAGTGAAATAAAGGAACCAAAAATGACCCAAATCCGGCAATAAATAGACCTCACTGCCCAACGACTTTTGCTTTTGTGAAGCAATGGCCGCATATGTCTGCAGAAGCAGACCATGCCCGGGTCTATCCTTCCTGCTTCTGCGGGCAACGTCTTGCATCTGCGGCACGAGCGTCGCACCTGCGCACCAACCCACTTCTGCGACCTCTTCCTCGAATTTGCGCCTTCGCAGATGCGGCTCCTCTCCTCGCTTATGCGATTACTGGGCAGCCCACACTAGGCCTCTTCTGCGAGCTCGCATCTGCGGCTGGTCCTCCGTAGGTGCAATTGCACCAGAAACTCTGATTCTTCAGCTATTCTATCCAAGTACAAATAAGTTTTGTGCCTCGTCCGAATGGCAACCGGGGATGCTGGGGGCCCGCTCAAACATACCAACAAGTTTAAAATCATAAAACGGACCTGCTCGATCTCATGAAACATGGAAAATAACACCAAAACTAAGAATCACACTCCAAACCAAATCAAATCAACTTATGAACTTCAAATTCTTCCAATTTGCTTCGAACTCGCCGAATCATACTTAAACTACTCGGAATAATACCAAATTTTGCGTGCAATTCTTAAATAATCTTACAGAGCTATTCACAAGCTCGAAATTCCAAACGGACCTCGATAACACCAAAACCTACTGCAAACCATATTGAAAGAACTTTTAAACCTTCAATAAGATAACTTTCAACTTTAGGCACCGAAACGCTTCCGGGTCATCCAAAACCTGATCCGGACATACGTCAAAATCCAAAATCATCATACTAACCTATTGGGACCGTCAAATCCTAGTTCCAAGATCGTTTACTAGACTTGTTGACCTAAGTCAAACTTAACTTGAAGCCAATATTAAGGAATTAAGTGTTCCGATTTCAACCCGAATCCTTCCAAACACGATCTAACCATCCTCGCAAGTCATAAAATAGTTAAAGCACATGGGGGAGTCTTATTTCGGGGAATGGGGATCTAGAAAGAAAAATGACCGGTCGGGTCGTTACATTCTCCACCTCTAAAACAAACGTTCGTCCTCCAACGGGTCTAGAATCATACCTAGAGTGCCGAATAAGTGTGGATATTTTCTCCGCATATCCTCCCCAGCCTCGCAAGTCTCCTCATCGACTGGTTGGCCCCTCTACTAAACCTTTATTGTAGAAATCTTCTTGGACCTCATTTGGCGAACCTGCTTGTCAACAATGGCAACTGGCTCCTCCTCATAACCCAGGCTCTCATCTAGCTGAAATGTGATGATGTCTAACACATGCAATCTGTCGGCATGATACATGCAGAGCATAGACACATGGAAGACCGGATGAACTCACGATAGACTGGGAGGCAAAGCAAGCTCATAAGAAACCTCCCCAACCCGTCTCAACACCTCAAATGGACCTATAAACATTGGGCTGAACTTGCCCTTCTTACCGAACCTCATGATTTATTTCATCGGTGAGACTTTCAAGAGAACCTTCTCTCATACCATAAATGATAAGTCACACGCCTTCTAATCTGTGTAACTCTTCTGTCTGGACTATGCTGTGTGAAGTCTCTCCTGAATCAACTTTACCTTTTCTAAGGCCTCGTTCACTAAATCAGTACCATATAACTTAGCCTCGCTTGGCTCAAACCATCCGATGGGCAAACGACATTGCCTACCATATAAAGCCTTAAATGGGGCCATCTCGATGCTGGACTAAAAATTGTTGTTGTAATCAAACTCGACCAAAGGCAAGAATCGATCCCACTTCTCTCTGAAGTCAATCACATATGCTCTGAGCATATCCTTCAGGATCAGAACTGTTCGCTCCGAATGCCCGTCAGTCTGCGGATGAAATGCTGTGCTGAGCTCTACCCGGGACCCCAAATCACTCTGTATTGAAATGCGAAGTAAACTGAGGGACTCTATCTGATATGATGGAAACATGCACACCGGAAATCTGGGCCAATCTCAATAAGGAATACATGGTCACAACCAGAATGAAGTGTGCCGACTTAGTCATCCTGTCGACAATGACCTAAACTGCATCAAACTTCCACAAGGTCCACAACAACCCAACTACGAAGTCCATAGTAATGTGCTCCCATTTCCACTCAGGTATAGTCATCAGCTGGAGTAGGCCTCCTAGTCTCTGGTGCTCATACTTAACCTGCTGGAAATTTAGACATCTCGCCACATACTAGTCTATGTCCTTCGTCATCTGCCGCCACAAATAATGCTGCCTCTGGTCGCGATACATCTTCGTAGCACATGGATGAATAGAATATCGAGAATTATGTGCCTCCTCTAGGATCTTCTCCCTCAAGCCATCAACATTAGGAACACACAGGCGACCCTGGAGTCGTAGAACACCATACTCACCGATAGTGACCTCCTTGGAACTACCTTGTAGTACCATCTCCCTAAGAACCAACAGGTTTAGATCATCAAACTGACGAGCCTTGATCTGCTCGAATAATGAAAACTGAGCGACTATGCATGCAATAGCTCAGCTAGGCTCTGAAATATCCAACCTCGCAAGTCTGTTAGCCAAGGACTGAATGTCTAAAGCTAATGGCCTCTCCTCTGCTGAAATGAATGCCAAACTGCCCATACTCTATTCCTTTCTTCTCAAGGCATCTGCAACTACATTCGCCTTGCCCGGATGATATAGGATGGTAATATCATAATATTTTAGTAACTCAAGCCACCTGTACTGCCTCAAATTGAGATCTCTCTGCCTGAACAAATGCTGCAAGCTGCGATGATCGGTGTAAACCTCACAAGATACCCCATAAAGATAATGCCTCAAGATCTTAAGAGCGTGAACAATCGCAGCCAACCCCAAATCATGTACAGGTTAATTCTTCTTGTGGGGCTTCATCTGTCGTGAAGCATATACAATAACTCGCCCTTCCTGCATCAATACACAACCTAGGCCAACGCGTGAAGTGTCACAATACGCAGTATACATCCCTGAACCGAAAGGCAACACTAACACCGGTGCTCAAGTAAATGCGGTCTTGAGCTTCTGAAAGCTCACCCCACAATTATCGGACCATCGAAACGGAGCACACTTCTCGGTCAATCTAGTCAAAGGTGATGCAATAGATGAGAAGACCTCCACAAACCGATGATAATAACCTATTAACCCCAAGAATCTCCTGATCTTCTTAGGATCTACCTTAATACTCTCGCCTTATACACCATGACCCAAGAATGCAACAGATTCCAACGAGAACTCACACTTGGATAACTTAGCATATAAATTATGTTCCCACAAGGTCTGAAGGACCACTCTCAAATGTTGCTCATGCTCCTCCATGATATGCGAGTAGATCAAAATTTCATCAATGAAGACAATAACAAATGAATCCATATATGGCCTGAACAATCGGTTCATCAAATTCATAAATGCCACTGGGGCGTTAATCAAACCGAAGGACAACACTAGAAACTCATAATGTCAATATCTAGTCCGTAAAGAAGTCTTCGAAACATCCGAATCCCGAATCTTCAACTGATGGAACCTCGATCTCAAATCGATCTTAGAGAACAACCCTTGCACCCTATAACTGGCCAAACAAACTATTAATACACGAAAATAGGTACTTGTTCTTAATGGTAACTTTGGTCAACTGGCAGTAATTGACTATCACGCACAATGCACACCTCAAAACCTTAATGCTTGTTTTGCTGATCGGGATGTATTATAACTAACAACTCTCAAATACCCACTCAATACCTCTCGATCAGAGAGTGGATTTGCCAAATTTAGCTTTCTTAAGTCCAAATGGGTATCACACAAAATGGTTGATAAAATATCAAGTCGGGTTATTACCATCTCTAGGTTAAACCCTTTAATTGGGTTAATCAATATTGCACTTTTCATTAGTTTTGGAAACACAATTTAATGCTTTTAGACTAAAACAAAAGAAAAAAGGTGCTAATAAGTAGTCAAAAACACCACTTATCAACTCCCCCAAACTTAAGTCATTGCTTGTCCTTAAGCAAACAAAATCGTTCCCACCTCTACAAGTTGATGGTCATTTTAGCCATTCAAAGGTGAGCCATTTACACATTAGTTAGGACGAAAAATTACCCACACTACTTATGTATTATCAACAAGGCGACAAGTTGAACATTTATGCACCTATAGTTCTAATGTGACACTTGAGCATCAAGAGTTCACTTTATTCATCAAGGAAGCTCGCTCTCTCATGTAGGTCATTATGGATTCTAAACTCCTCCTCTTCCACTCTCCATTTGCATAGCTCACTTAAGAATTTTAGCACTCAATTCAAACGCTTATGAAAGGTTCATTCATCTCTCTGAAGAGAATGTCGCAAGTACGATTTCAAGTACCATAGGCTTGCCCCTCATGTAGATCGCCACTAATATAAGCTTACTCAGCTTGAAATAAGGTAGGACTTCTTTCAGTATGTAATGAAGGCGTTTGGGTTAGGGTTGGATACAATATGGTTGAGTGGTTACACCTTTCCTTAAGCACTCCACTTTTTCTTCTCGGCTCATGCTTTGCCAATTCTTTGAGGCATTTTATTTTCCTTGGCGAACTAGAGAGACTTAACATCACTCTTTCTTGATCATGACATTCATTTTCTACCTTTCTTTGAATCCCTTCAACTCTTCCACTTATTCACTTTCTTTTGCATTTTTATTTTTGTTCTTTCCTTTTCTTGCCTTTTCTTCTCATAATTTATTTTCTCTTTTTGTGCCTTGATACCTCTTTCAAGTTCCTCGTCTCTCCCCTCAAACTTACATTTTTAACCAATTATTTCACAAGAGTGTTAAGGAAAGCTAGGGTGCCAAGAGAGGGTCACGATAAAATAGGTAAAGGCTTGTAATATGGTTATCAAATGAGAAAGGCTCGAGGCTCAAATGGGTTGACTAGGGATAACAACATTGGTAGGCAATGAAAAATTCAAGCGGGTCAAGTAAAGCCTACGATTACTTCTCAAGCCAAGTAAAACTTAAGATTTCGCCTTGAAACACATTCGGGGCGAGTTCTAGACCATTGGCATGGGTACTTGGACTAGTAACAAAACATCTCACGTCTTACACAACTGGATTGTTAAAGAGGATAGAGTCGAGGGCCCAAAACAACAACATTCAAGATTGAAAATCACTATGGTTCGATTAAACCACTCAATAATTGCTTAAGTTAACACAAGAGTCACAAAGTCACTAACTAGAGCTATTTCATTCAAAAACCTTGTTTCTAACCATAAACACGTAGTTAAGTGTGTTGGTACCAAGTGAAGCATGTTTGACTCTTCGAGCATGACTTAATTAGGTCTTTTTATTCATTACTACTACTATTATTATCTAAAAACCAAAAACTGACTCAGTCCCTTAAGAAGGTTGTCACACCATCCATCATTGGGAAGAGTCACCCGGTTCACACAAAAACAACCTTTGGAAAGAACCGTGGCATTAAGAAAACCAAAGGCTTATTATCTACTAAAGCATAAAAAGAAGATACTAAATCGAAAAGAAGCTACTTATTTAAACACTAACTAATAAGAAAATAAACATAAAGAAGTTACAAAACAAAAACTTTCAAAAGCATGATGAATATACATAATGAGAGACAAAAAGAAAGAATATATACAAAATAAGGAAAACAACAACAATGGCCCAGTGAAATCCCACTAGTGGGGTTTGGGGAGGGTAGTTTGTACGCAGACCTTACCCCTACCCCGAGGTAGTAGAGAGGATATTTCTGAAAGACCATCGGCTCAAGAAGACGAAAAGCGACAATATCAGTATCACCAATAGAAACTATAAGAAAAATAACATCATGTAAATGTGAAAGTAGATGCAAAGCAAACGTGATAGAGAGTACATAGACGCGACACTATGGAAAAAAAAGAGTAGTAAGACACAACATTGCTACTAGCTGACATCGGCAAAAACCCTACAATACTAGCCTCACAAAGGTACGAAGTAAGGTATACTCAACTACCTCCTAACCTACAACCCTAATACTCGACCTCCACACCTTCCGATCAAGAGTCATGTCCTCAGAAATCTGAAGCCTCGCCGTGTCCTATCTGATCACCTCTCCCCAATACTTCATAGGTCGTCCTCTACCGCTTCTCGTTCCCTCCAAAGACAACCGCTCATACCTCCTTATAGGAGCATCTGGGCTTCTCCTTTCTACGTGTCCGAACCATCTGAGCCTCGCTTCTCGCATCTTGATATCAATGGGAGCCACGCCCACCTTATCCTGAATATCTTCATTCCTGATCTTATCCATCCTAGTGTGTCCGCACATCTACCTCAACATCCTCATTTCTACTACTTTCATCTTCTGGATATGTGAGTTCTTAACTGGCCAACACTCAACCCCATACATCATGGCCGGTTTAACCACCGCTTTGTAAAACTTACCTTTTAGTATCAGTGGTACTCTCTTATCACATAAGACTCCAGATGCTAACCTCCACTTCATCCACCCTACCCCAGTACAGTGTGTGACATCCTCTTCGATCTCCCCTCCCCTCTGAATAACCAACCCAAGGTACTTGAAACTGCTACTACTTGGTATGACCTGTGATTCAAGCCTCACTTCCACGCCTAATTTCCTTGGCTCAGTGCTGAACTTACACTCCATATATTTCGTCTGCGTCCTACTCATCTTGAAACCTTTAGACTCAAGGTCTTGTCTCCACACCTCCAACCTCCCGTTAACACTGGTTAGCGACTCATCAATCAGAACTATGTCATTGGCGAATAACATACACTATGGAACCTCCCCTTGAATATGGAGTGTTAACACGTCCATCACCAGGGCAAATAAGAACGGGCTGAGCACAAAACCTTGGTATAAACCCATAACAACTGGAAATTGCTCAGAGTCACCTCCTATAGTCCTAACCCGAGTCTTAGCCCCATCATACATGTCCTTAATTGCCCAAATATAGGCAACCAGCATGCCTTTTGCCTCTAAGCATCTCCAGAGAACTTCTCTAGGAACCTTTGTCGTACACCTTCTCTAAGTCAATAAACACCATATGAAGGTCCTTCTTCCTCTCCCTGTAGGTGTTGTAGGATTTGGGCCTGGATGGTGTGGGTCAATCGGCATATCAAATGGAATATCTCCAGCTGCCGCAAGTTTGGTAACATGTCACCGGAGCTTGTCCACTGACTTATTGGAGGCCTAAGACATTCTCATTTTCTTAACTTATTTTCCCGTCTCTTCAATCACTAACCCATGCTGTACCAATGTAGCCATGATAGTGCTCTGGCTATTTGAGAGTTTCTTCAGAGTGTCTTCCACTAATGAGGACATCTGAGGTGCCGACATAGAGGACTGTGATGCAACAGTATTGGATAATCAGACAACTTTGCGGTAGCTATCTATATCCAGTTGTTGAGGCTCGCCAATGTTTGGAATACTCACAGCGTAGAGAGTATGGCAATAGGCATTGACACCGGCTTCAAAGCCGAGGTGGAACCTGTGATAGGGACTGCTGTAGGCACTGAGGGTGGTGGTGGAGGCATAGCTGCAACACTAGCTGAAGGCTCGGCTTAAGTGGACGAAATGTCAGCTGCCTTTGCAGCAACCACCGATGGCTCATCAGACTAGACTGTGGTAGTGGATGGCTACCCCTTTTTCTTAGGTCTATGTGCATCCATCAATGAGTACCATGAGAATAGCTTATTCGCCCACGCCTTCGTATCAAAGTCCCTCGGCTTTACCCTCGCATCCGTAAGACACTATGTAATGGTGTTGGCATACGTGTAGGATGTGTCAGCTTGTCGAGCGACCACTGAGATATTGGACGACATCATGACTCCCATGTTGATGTGGTACCCGGCTATGATGAAAGCCACTAGAACTGCCCGCATGATAGGAAGATATATCTCATTTTGGCTCGGGTGTAGTCAGTTGCATACAAAGGTCTGCCACCTCTTTGCCTTAAAGCTCAGTGTACTCTTATGAATAGACACCCCTGCGGTGATCCATGTTGGTGGTGGCCCAGGAGCTGCTAAAATCATAGCTAGCCAAGGCCGAGCTGCATCCCCAAGTGCACATTTCTCTAAGTACTTTGTGGGATCGACATCATCAAAACCCAAGGAAGTGTTCAATGTGTGCTGAATAAATCGCACCTTGAGGTTCCTCACTTTAGTCACCTTTGTCCCTTTCTTTAGATGCGCCACACTAGCATATAATTCCCGAAGAAGGTATTCATTCGCATCCACCACGCTCTGGATAAACCACACCCACCCTTTGTGCTTTAGAAACTATCTCAATATTGCAGGGTTATACCTCTCAATATATTTCCACTAAAAGCTGTCGCTCAAGAGTGAGCGACCTCACTAGCCACCATTCACGGAAACTGGTAAAAGCAGCCAAACTGACAAATCCGTCCTCCCACACCTCTTTCTTCTTCGACCTCTCAAGGCCGGCAGTTGTAGTATCTCCCCCTCTGCCATCATCTGGGATGTCCTGCACGGATGACTTTGGTGCCTGGGCAACATGTGTAGTGGAAGGCTAAGAAGCATGACTAGCACTCTCCGAACCCTCGTAGGTGATATGTGATGATGACAGCTCATCCCTGAGTTGATATCTCCCTGGTGTCCTTGATTGGACGACCGACTTCTCATGTACAGAGGCTGAGTTGTCCTCTGATACATCCCTAGATGGGACATAAGAACTGGTCTTCGAGAGGTATGCACCTCTCCCTCTGCTTGTCATTGTATTCTTTCTGATTTCAAGATGTTAGGCACTAGGTAAGGGTCTCTTCCCTCGTTCTCGAGAGGGGTCACCCTTCCTTTTGAAGTGTCGCCTCTGCCTCTAGATTGAACCATGTTCTATGCTAAGCAAAGGAGATTATTAGTTGCAATTCAAGTTCAAACACAGAATGAATGTAAGGATATAATAGAAGATACAGTGAAAACCATAGTAGAAACATGCTTGCAGGGTAGGGAGTTGTTTTCCACAGAATTTTCATTGCAGCCGCAGAATGGGCATTGCGGACCACACAATTTTCCATTGTGGTCGTAACTCAAATAGCACCAATATGCCAACTCTCTGATGACAGATAATTGGCTGTTTTGCGGCCGTAACAATGTTTTTGCGGTCCACACAAATTGTCTTGCGGCCGCACATGAGAGTCACTAATTTGACAACTCTCTGATCACAGTAAATAGGGTGTTCTGCTATCGCAATGCGATTTCAGCGGTCCGCACATTTTCTATTGTGGCCGCAGAACCATGCCTTACTAAAGTACACTAGACTGAGTGCGGACCGCATAATTTCTTATGCGGTCATTAGATTTGAACTAACTATGAATAGACTGTGATTTTCACCTAAGGCTTGAAATATTGGAACAATTTTGATATGGAAGCAACATCTAAGCATGAAAATCTATTTCAAGTCAAACTTTTATAATAGCTAGATTACATTGTTTTTTCCTACTTTCATTTGCATTTTTACATACATTGTATTAACTGAATTCCTATTTTGGATTATTATTACTATATTCACCACAAGGCATCAAACCGAGTGGCATATTTTCTTAAAAAAGGAAAAGCATGAAAATCTATTTACACATTCCCCTTAGAGCATTTTTCGGTCTACCCACTACATATTTACCACACATGGTTGTGCAAATATATTCAACAAACAAATGGTCTAAATCTCTACTAAAAATCTAAAAGTTAAAAGAAATTAAAAAGATTATGAAGCATACCATATGTGAATGAGTGCAAGAAATGAGTGATCACAGTTGCTTGGCATGTGGACAAATGATTCAAGAAGAAATTTCAAAATTGTGTAATTTGTAAGCAAAGAGATGGAAAAGGGGAACAGTGCCCTAGCTTCTCTACTTATATCAAACGGTTTCTGCCAAGGGAAAGAGACATGAGTGTAGCCGAAAAATTCCCATTGCAGTCCGCACTCTGATACCTGAGAGCCCAGTTTCCCTTGCGTTTTGCGGTCTGCAGAATTTGGTGTGCGGCCGCAGATTTGTTACCGACCGCAAAATTTATCTTGCGGCCGCAGATTGGCCATTTTTCTGACAGACCAATTTCAAAGAGTTGTCATTTTCCACCTTCAATTTGTGCGGTCCACAATGTAATTGTGCGGCCGCATAGCACCTTTTGCTATAGCAACCATAATTTTGTGGTCCGCACAATACAATTGTGGTCCACAATTCTTTCCACACTTAACCAATTTTCTGGGAACAATTCCTGTAAAGTACACTCATCCCTGGAACACACTTCAAATCCAGTTAACACAAAAAATAACACCTAACTACCTAAGAAGAAAAGAAAGGAAAAAGAAACATGGGTTGCCTCCCAAGAAGCGCCTGATTTAATGTCACAGCACAACTAAAATTACCATAATTTGAAACGAATCACTGCCACAACGTGGCCATCACCAACTTTTTCCAAATAGTGCTTCACCCGGTGACCATTGACTTGGAATAGCTCATTGGTTTTTTTCTTTAAGTCCAATACACCAAAAGGCGTCACACTCATAATTTCAAAGGGACCACTCCATTTAGACTTTAGCTTTTAAGGAAACATCATCAACCATGAGTTGAACAGCAGAATAAAATCACCCACTTTGAACTCTTTGTTCCAAATGTATTTGTCATGCATATATTTCATCTTTTATTTGTACAAGGACGAACTTGCATAAGCATGGTACCATAATTCATCCAATTCATTCAAATGTGCAACCCTCAAATTAAAGGCTACATCCCAATCAAGATTCAACTTATTTAGAACCCATATGGCTTTGTGCTCAAGTTCCACCGGGAGATGACAAGCTTTTCCGAACACTAATCGGTATGAAAACATCCTGATAGGTGTTTTGTAAGCCGTCCGATAAGCCCATAATGCATCATCGAGCTTTTTGGACCAATCCGTCCGGTTAACATTCACTGTTTTGGACAAGATACTCTTTATCTCCTGGTTGGAGACTTCCACTTGACTGCCAGCTTATGGATGATAGGGAGTCATAACTTTATGAGTAACACCATACTTGCTAAGTAAAGTATCAAAAGCCTTGTTGCACAAATACGACCCCCCATCGCTCATGATAGCCCGCGGATTACCAAGCGTTGTGAAAATATTCTTCTTCAAGGATGCCACCACACTTCTTGCTTCATTGTTGGGTAGAGCAATGGCCTAAACCCATTTAGATACATAATCAACTATGACCAAGATGTAGGTATTTCCACAAGAACTCACATAAGGACCCATGAAATAAATACCCCACACATCAAAGATATCAATCTATAAAATAGTATTGAGAGGCATTTCATTCTTCTTCGAAATTCCACCGGCCTTTTGACATTCATAACATATTTTCACTAAATCACTTTCATCCTTGTAAAGAGTGGGCTAATAGAAACCCCAACTTAGCATTTTGGCCGCCGTTCTTGCTCCGCCATGGTGGCTACCATATGGCGAAGAATGACAAGCCCCAAGAATATCTCTTTTCTATTCTTCCGATATACATCTTCTAATTACCCCATCCGTACAACTCCGGTAAAGGTATGACTCATCCTATTAATAATCTTGACAATATCGTTTGAGCTTGTTTCTTTGGTTTGAAAAGAACTCATCCGGGATAATTCCACACACAAAAAAATTTGCTAGATCCGCGAACCATGGAACCTCCTTCATTGAAATAGCTAAGAGTTGCTCATCGGGTAAGGAGTCATTGATTTAAAGGTCATCATGCGGCCTCCCCTCCTCCAAAACGAGACAAGTGGTCCGCCACTTGATTTTTACTCCTTTTTCTATCTTAGATGTCAATATCAAACTATTGCAACAAAATCACCCATCTCATCAAGCGAGATTTGAATATTTCTTGCTCATAAGCTAGCGAAGTGCTGCATGATTCGTGCGGATAATAACTTTCGCACCCATCAAGTACGGGCAAAACTTCTCAATTGTGAACATAATGGCAAAGAGATCTTTCTCTGTAATGGTGTAGTTGACTTGGGAACTATTCATGGTCTTACTAACATAGTAGACCTAATGAAAAATCTTGTTGATGCATTTCCCCAAAATAGCTCCAACTGCTATATCACTAGCATCGCACATGAGCTCAAAAGGGATACTCAAATTACGAGCAGTGATAATGGGAGTGGTTGTCAACTTGAACTTTAACAATTCAAAGGCTCTCATGCAATCATCATTGAAGTGAAAATTAACATCTTTCTCTAAAATTTTGCACAACGGGTTCACCATTTTAGAAAAATCCTTGATGAAACGTTGGTAAAACCCCACGTGGCCTAAGAAACTCCGCACGCCTTTCCCGAAGTTGGAGGTGGAAATATAGAAATGACCTCAATATTTGCCTTGTCGACTTCAATGCCATTCTTAGAGATCTTATGGCTAAGGATAATGCCTTCCTCGACCATGAAATGATACTTCTCCCAATTTAGCTCCAAATTCGTTTCTTCACATCTTGCCAATACTTTATCCAAATTTGGCAAGAAATCATCAAAGGAATCCCTAACCACCGAGAAGTCATTCATGAAAGCTTCAAGGTATTCCTCCACCATGTCCGGCCATCATACAACTTTGCAAAGTCGACGGTGCATTACATAAACTTTATGGCATCCGCTTGAATGCGAAAGTACCATAGGGACGTGTAAAAGTTATTTTCTCTTAATCTTCCGGAGCAATAAGTATTTGGTTGTGCCCAAATATCCATCTAGAAAGAAATAGAAATCACGGCCGGCCAAACTATCAATCATTTGGTCAAGGAAGGGAAGTGGACAATGATCATTCCTTATGACTTTGTTGAGCTTATGATAGTCCATACACACTCTCCACCCGGTCACCATTTTTGTGGGAATCAACTCATTCTTATCATTAGTGACCACCGTCATGCCTCCCTTCTTTGGGACACATTGCACTGGAGAGGTCCACGAACTATCGGAAATAGGGTAGACAACCCTGACATCCAACCACTTGATAATCTCTTTTTTGACCACTTCTTGCATAGCCTTATTGAGTCTTCGTTTATATTCAATAAATGATTTGGAGTCTTCCTCCAAGTTGATCTTTTGCATGCAAAATGAGGGGCTTATTCCCCGAATATCCACCAATGTCCATCGAATAGCCTTCCTCCTTTTATGTAGCACCACCAATGTGGAGTAGGGGTGTTCAAAATTAAACCGAAATCGAAAACCGAACCAAAACCAAAGCTTAATGGCTTATTGGTATCGGGTTAACGGTTTAACGGACGGGGAACGGATTGAAATTATTTTATTAACGGCTTATTGGTTTGGGGGCGGATTATTCAATTTTCTTAACGGATAATCCGTTAACTCGTTAAGAATATATATATATATATATAACCCGTTAAGAATATATATATATATATATAATTTGTTTTTATCCATATATATATTAAATATCAAAAACTCTTCCACTTCTTCCAGCTATTTGCTTAGCTTATTCTCCCACCCTACTATAAGATTGTTTAAACTGCTGTCTATGGTTCACCTCTGCTTTTGTTTTTTAAAACTAATGCCTGCTGTCTATGTTTAATAGAAGAACAACAGTGTTGTCGCCACAACTTTTATCCCACAATATTGACGATAATACTGTCTTGAATTATGTTCTGAGGAAATAGCGCATCTGCGTTTCCTGTAAATTGTTTACTACTTATAATCCATACCTATTTCTATACATAACTGCCTTTTGCTCGGTGTTGTTTGTATGGTTAATGATATAGCGTGAAATGCCTGGTTGAGAGTTTAAGTTAGAAATTTAAAGTTGTTGTTTGAACTTTGAAGCTGCATAAATTCAAGCTCGGTTAGACGTTAGCTGCAGGCCAAACATTTCTGTGTATTCTGCTCACTTATGGATTAATCATTTTGAAATATGTATCCTGGACTCACTTTGAATATAGACTGAAATTTTCTATTCTGAATTTGTATGCTAGGCGTTAACAGACATATGTATGTCTGGACTCATGTAATGTAGTCTGCTTGGGATTTAATGGTAGGCGTTAACATACATGTATGTCTGGACTCATATGTAGTCTGCTTTGGGATGTAATCTAGCCTACAATGTGTTCTACTTTTTTCACTCTACAACACATGACACACTACATCATTCTTATGTAGGCGTTAGCAGACATGTTTGTCGGGAATCAATATGTAATTTCCTATTATGAATTTGTATGCTAGGCGGTCAACAAACAATTAATGCACGCAATATAGATTTAATTAGGCCGATAAACCGCCCGATAAGAGCTAAACCAATACCAATCCGCCTGATATCTTATCAGGTGGCTAGCGGATTAATAATTTAAAAGCCGATAACCATTAAGCCAAACCTTAAGAGTAATTAACCGGCCAATCCGCCCGATAAGCATCCCTAATGTGGAGTCAACCTGCACGTTAGTCAAATAAGAGGAAAGAATAACTGGTAAAGTATAATAAGAACCAAGTAATTCATACCAAAGATGTGGAGGCAGTGGATTCAACTCCAAGGTCGGAGGCTCTTCAATTGAAGGCTTTGTAGGAGGAATTTTCCTATTTTAAAGATCCAAGGAGAGTTTCCGGGGTGCATAGTTGTACAACCCTATTACTTGCAAAGAATTCACACATTCCATGAATCCATCCATATTGTCATCATCAAAGTTGAGCAAGAAAGCCTCCAACATATCACCACATCGGTCACCAAGTCCACAAAAGAACACACTTCATTTCTATTAGGTTGCCGCATAGATTTGCACACGTGGAATATCACCTTTTCATCACCCACCTGGAAAGTGAGTTATCCGTCTTCCACATCAACAAGAGCCTTCCCCATAGCAAGGAAAGGCCTTCCAAGAATAATCGGCACATCATAGTCCACTTCACAATAAAGAATGACAAAATCGGCCAGAAGAATGAATATATCAACACGAACCAATACATCTTCCATCACTCCCAGCGGTCTCTTCATGGTATGATCGACCATTTGTAATCTCATAGATATGGGTCTTGGTCCCAATCCCCCAAATCTTGCAAAACTGAATAGGGCATCAAATTTATACTTGCCCCAAGATCACAAAGAGATTTAGCAAACTCGGCACTTCCAATGGTACAAGGAATTGTGAAAGCGTTTGGATCTTCCAATTTAGAGCCATTGAAAGCATAATTGCACTCACTTGATGAGTGACTTTGATAGTTTAAAAATTCATCCAAATCCTTCATAAACTTTGCATAACCGGGCATTTGTTCCAAAGCTTCAACTAATGGCACATTGATCGAGAGACTCTTCATCATCTCAATGAAATTTTGGAATTGTTTCTTGCAATTTTTCTTGGCAAGCCTTTGAGGATATAGAAGAGGAGGCTTAGGCAATGGTGCCTTAGCCTTTTGCACTACCGGTTCCGGTATGTCAATAACGTGATCCCTAGATGGGTCCACTTCCTCTTGAGCCTCTTCCACATTGTCATCAATATCAATCCTCACTTCGTCATGTGCTTTCACCACATTGTTCGAGATCTATTCTTCTTGTACTATTTGCTCATCATCCATAAGTTGCCTTTGACTTGAGGTGGGTGTATTCCCACCTCTTACACTTCTTGTCTTAACGGCCATGGCATTCCCCATGTTGTTCCCACCCTTTGGGTTCATCACCGTGTCACTTGGTAGTGACTCCTTAGGACGAGAATTTTGAGCTTGAGAGATTTGCCCCATTTGCGCTTTTAAGTTGCGGATCGTTGTGTTGTGCGAGGAAAGTTGAGCATCGTAATTGGCATTCTTCTCCATCATTTGGTTGAACATGTTCTCAATACGCCTCATTTCATTGTTGGAAGAACTAGGACCATGGGAAGGATAAGGAGGTAAGTTGCTCGATTGTTAATACATCGGGGGCCTTTGAAAATCCAACCCTCGGTTGCCTTGATTATTGTTCCATACACCTTAATTGTTACCACCCAAATTACCTTGATTATTACCATTCCAATTTCCTTTATTGTTGTTGTTATGCCAATTCCTTGATTATTTCCACCACTCCAATTACCTTGGTTGTTATATTTCCAATTGCCTTAATTGTTTTGAGGTCGCCATTGTTGATGATTGGGGCCTTGGAAATTGTTCTGTTGCCATAGAAAGTTGTTGACATATTGCACCTCCTCTTCTTGGTCATTGTAAGAATCATCTTGATCAAACCCACTATCTTCTTGCACAAAATAATCCACTAGTTGATGCACTTGTGGACCCTTAATTTTTTGTTTATTCACCATCATGTTTACTCTCTCCATGGCATTAACTTGCCTAGGATTTTGCACTTATTGAAGTTGAGCCTTTGCTAGTTGATTCATGGTGGTAGTCAATTCGGCTATGGCTTGCCCATGGTCATGCAACTCTTTATGGAGGTGAATCACGTTGGGATCACCTTGTGGAACATTAGCCCGAGATTGCCATGTTGATGATGTGTCTGCCATTTCATCTAAGATTTCACATGCCTCCGCATAAGGCGTAGTCATGATGTTCCCACCGGCAAAATGATTCACTACATATTGGTTGGTTGTGTTGATCCCACGATAGAAAGTTTGTTGAATCATGTTCTCTGTCATATCGTTGTTGGGACATTCTTTAACCATTGTTCTATATGGCTCCCATATCTCGTGTAGTGGTTCATTGGGCTCTTGCTTGAATGCTAGAATTTCATCTCTAAGTGTAGCCATGTGCCCCAGAGAGATTTACTTAGAGATAAACTTTTCCGACAATTCATCCCAAGTGTGAATGGAATGGTTCGACAAACGTTCCAACCAATCTAAAGCTTTCCCCCGTAGAGATAAGGGAAAAAGCCTTAGCCTCAAAGAATCCTCGGAGACATTTGTTTTTTTTTACTCCCCCAACACGTATTCACGAACCCCTTCAAATGTTTGTATGCTTTTTGACCCGGAGCACTAGGGAAGAACCCTCGTTGCTCAAGCAAGGTGAGCATCACGTTGGTTATTTGAAATTTGCCAACCCTTATATGGGGAGGGACTATAGGACTTGCATATACTTCATTCGGCAACACCCGGTGTGGATCCGCTCGTGGTGGAGGTGGGGCTGGAGCGGGCACATTGTCTTGAGGCACTCGACCTCATCTATTGGCTTGAGGTTCAAGATGAAACTCATCCATTTGATCATCATCAACATCCAAAACCCCTAAAGCAATGTTTCTAAGATCCTTGTTTGCCATGGTTAAACCTATAATTTCCCAACACATTAGTAACATGAAAGGAAAAGAAGATATTCCAAAAACACACCCAAATAAATAGCTAACACCGTTTGTAGATCCCCGGTAACAGCACCAAAAATTGAATATCGCGCATAATGTACACCTCAAAATAAGGTATGAAATAGTTGATTGCAATTATAGTAACCCAACGAAGAGTCAGGATCGAATCCACAGGGAGCTTGATGAGAGTTAGGGGTATATATTCTAATGCGTGAATTTTAACTATCTTAGTTTGCACTTCCACAAAATGGTTTTGTTGCTATCTCTATTTTTAAACTAAAGATTGAAAAGTAAAGAAATAAAACTAGGATAATTGTTTTTGTGTTTTTCAAGTTTGTAAAAAGCCTAGGGCTATGACCATCACCTAGGTGTTCGCTTAATGGGATAAAAACCTTAATGCTTGTTTTGGTGTTCGCTTAATGGGATAAAAATACCCACTCAATACCTCTCGGTCAGAGAGTGATTTTGCCCAATTTGACTTTCTCAAGTCCAAATGGGTATCACACAAAATGGTTGATAAAAGCTCAAGTCAGGTTATTACTGTCTCTAGGTTGAACCTTTTAATTAGGTTAATCAATCACTCGATTGACCCAATTTCTTGTTAGCCAAGTTTTCCTAGACTAAGCCTCTCTTTCTCAAGTAGAGACTAAGTCAAATAGGCATGAACTAATATTTGCAACCATTAATTCCACAAATTAAAGCATAAATAATGCTAAATAATAAATACGCAATCATAAACAAACACTAAATAGGTACCCATAAGGATTACATACTAGGGTTGGATCACAACCCTAGTAAAAGGCTAGCTACTTATGCTTGAAATTGAAGAAATAGAAGAACAAATACTAATTAAACTCATATTGTAAAGTTTCAATGATAAAATCTATAGTAAAATACTCTAAAATATAGAAAACTTCCAAAAGAGGCAAAGAAAAACGGCTACAGGACTTGTTGATGTCAAAAGTTGACCTAATTATATGAAACTCGTCTATTTATACAAGACTAGAAATTTTGGACAAAAATGCCCTTCGGGAGGTTCTGCGGCCGCACAATTCCATGTGCGGTTCGCATTATTCTTCATCTTGCACGAGTTGGGGTTTTGTGGCCGCACGATTCTGAACTGTGTCTGTGATACAACATTTGTGTGGTCTGCAGATTTAGAACTACGGCCACAACCTAGTCTTTTGTTGTCCGCACTTTTATGTCTGCGGCCGCAGAATTCTTGTGCGGTTCACAATTTGGAGGGACTTGGAACTTGGAAATTTGCACACTCTGAAGTTGATTTCAAGCTCTTCGTTTGCGGCCGCGCACTTCCTGTACGGTCCGCAGTTTGCTAGAAAGTCTATTGGGATTGCCTTCGTTGTTTGCGGCAGCAAAATTCTTTCTGCGGACCGCACTTTGTATGCTTTTGTACTATTTTGTTGCCTTGAGCTCAGACTACTCCTTTACGAGTTGTATTTCATCTCGAGAGTCCAACTTCCCACATTCCTGCAACTTTGCACTTTTCATTAGTTATGGGAACATAATTTAAAGCTTTTATAATAAAACAAAAGCAAAAATGTACTAATAAGTAGTCAAAATTCTCACTTATCAGTAATCAATACACATCAGCATAGTCTCATATTTCTTCTTCACATATAACACCGGTGTACCCCAAGGCAACACACTTGGTCTGACGAACCCTTTTGCTAGCAACTCCTCAAGTTGTTCCTTCAATTCCTTCAGCTCTTTCGGAGCCATGCGGTACGGTGGAAT
This sequence comes from Nicotiana tabacum, assembly GCF_000715075.1. Lineage (NCBI taxonomy): Eukaryota > Viridiplantae > Streptophyta > Magnoliopsida > Solanales > Solanaceae > Nicotiana > Nicotiana tabacum. The sequence goes on along the minus strand of NW_027438356.1, from coordinate 9,787 downwards.
AAAGATAGGCTGGGTACCTGGAGCCAAATCAATGCAGAAATCGGTATCACGATCTGGTGGCAAGTTTGGAAGATCATAGGGAAACATATCAGAGAACTCCCGGACTACGGGCACCAAATCAATTGTCGGAGTCTCTGTAGTAGTATCTTGAACATAATCTAGATAATCCAAACAACCCTTCTCGACCATGTGTTGAGCCTTTAGAAAAGAGGTAACTCGACTGACAGACGAACCCTTCCACTCTAATCTAGGCAACCTTGGCATCGCCAAGGTAACCATCTTGGCATGGCAATCAAGGATAATGTGATATGGAGACAACCAGTCCATACCCAGGATGACCTCAAAGTCGATCATATCAAGCAACAAAAGATTCGTTCTAGTCTCATAACCATAGAAAGTCACAATACATGACCGATAGACTCGATCCACAGCAAAAGAATCGCCCACTGGAGTGGACACATAAATAGGAGTACCTAAGGAATCACGTGGAACACCGAGAAAATGAGCAAACAGAGATGAAACATATGAATATGTAGACCCTGGATCAAATAGCACTGAAGCATCCCTACCGCAGACAGAAATAATACTTGTGATCATGACATCTGAGGCCACTACATCTGGTCTAGCCAAAAAAGAATAGAACCTAGCTGGAGCGCCACCTGACTGGCCTCCACCTCTAAGAAGGCCCCTACCTACTTGCCCTCCGTGTCTGGGCGGCCGGACGGCTGGTGTGGCAGTTGGTGCTGTAATCATAGGCTGCTGACCCTGCTTCACTGCCTTACCCTGAAACCGGGGGAAGAACCTCCGCACATGACTAAGATCCCCGCACTCGAAACAACCTCTCGGTATGGTGGACTGCTGACTTGAAATCTGACATTGATGGCCTGAATACCCACTGGAGGAACCCTGAATAGTTGGTGGGCGGTAGGAACTCTATGATATGGCGCTAAAATAAGGTTGCACTGGAGCACCCCCGAGGAGGCGGCGGTGATGGATATATGGGCTTGCCGGATTGACCCCTCACAAACTGACCTTTTCCCCCAGCCGGGGCACCACTGAACTCTCCAGAATATAAAAACTGCTTAACCTTCGTCGCCTGCTCATGGCTACGCTAATGGACACCTTCTATCCTCTAAGCTATCTCCACAACTAGCTTGAAAGAAGTCCCCATATCAACCTCTAGGGACATGGTAGCCTGGATACCGGAGTGCAAACCTGCAACAAACCTCTACACTCTCTCTGCATCGATAGGAGGTCTCATATGTGCATGCGAGACAACTCAGAGAATCTTGCATCATAGTCGGTCATCGACATCTGACCCTACTAGAGCTGTTCGAACTAAAACCACAACTCTTCCCTCTTAGAGGGTGGAATATATATGTCCAAGAAGAGGCGTGTGAAATGCTCCCAAGTCATAGGAGGAGAACCTACTGGTCTGCCGAGAAGATAATATTGCCACCATCTACGGGCCCTGTCCTCCAGCTGAAAGGTGGTAGAGTCCACCCCGTGGGACTCCAATATCCTCATGTTATGCAGTATATCCCTGCACCGATCAATAAAGTCTTGGGGGTCCTCGTGTCGCTCACCCCCGAAGACATGAGGGTGTAGTCTGGTCCATCTATCCAATAGCCTCTGCGGCTTGCCGGCCGCAGCTAGTATGGGCTCAGGTATAGCTGTTGTAACTAGCTGGGCTCCGCCTACGGGTAGGGTGCCTGGGGTTATGATATACGATAGTTGCATGCCTAGGTGCCTGAGCGGTAGGGGCCTGTGCTCCCTCTCTCGCCTGAGATGTGGCTGGGTCTACTAAAATAAGAGAAAGATACTTAGCACAACATCAACTTCATAATAGGAGATCAAGGAAGAGTAGTTTCCTAACACCCTATAGCCTCTCGAAGATAAGTATGGACGTCTCTGCACCGATTCGCAAGACTCTATTAGGCATGCTCATAACTTGTCACACCTCCGTGAACCTAGTACTCGAATACCATGTTGTCATGGCCTAATTTCTCCTATAGGCCATGATGGCGCCCAACGTCACCGCTAGGCAAGCCAACGATAAACTAACCATGTGATATTTCTTTTTAATAAGTTACCAAATAATTAAATTCTATTTATTAAGAAATTAAGGAGTATAAAATTTAATAAATAAAACGAAGGCAACTGAGTGGCAATCATAGTGATATATATACTCTAAAACCATAAAGTCTACTAGTATATGTGTCAAGACCTGGTGTCACAAGTGTATGAGCAACTACTAGAATATACAAAACTTAACTACTGTCTGAAATAAAAATAGACAGAAAATAAGTGCAAAAGAGAGACTCTAGGTGCTGCAAAATGGCTCAGGAAGCAGCTCACCACTAGGCCTCAGGGTAACAGGGGTGAGCGTCGGTATGACTTCCAGATGCACCTGCCTCAGAAAATACATAAATTCTAAATAAGCATGGGTTATGTAAATAACAATAATAACTAAATAACAAGTAGGAAATAAATAATTCTTTCACTAATGGTAAATCCCACGTCACTTTGTGTCATATATAATTTTTAACCTCCCAATACATAAAATAATATCAAATATATTTAAGCTCTGAGTAATATCACGCACGATTATACTGAGGTCGTATATCCCGAACCAGAATAATGTATACACTGCCGAGGGTTGAGCGACTCGAACCATAGATACATATATTCTACTGCCGAGGCTTTCGGGCCGCTCCACAAGAAGAGAGGATACTTTATAAACATTCAGTTTAAACGTTATTACAAGGCTAATACACAAAGAAACATAATTTCTATTAACGGTCAAGTATCTCGCCAAAACTTAAATAAGTGGAAGTCGGCCTTTTACAATTCCTCTATCAAGTTCCAATTATAATTTCTTCACTTTTAATTAACAAATAGGGTACAAACATTACAAGTATCTCATGATTTGGGTCCTAAACTATCCGGACATAAGTATAATTAGTAGTTACGCACAAACTCTCGTCACCTCATGTATACGTAGCCCCTACAATTAGGAGCAAATAGTAATTTAGATCACCTATGGGGTAAATTCCCTCTTACAAGGTTAGGAAAGAGATTTACCTTATCTCAAAGCTCGCTTCTGATCTAAAAATATGCTATAAATCCTCAACTCGGTGCCAAACAACCAGAAACTGGTCAAATATTGTATAAATTAATCAATACATGTTCAAAAGTTCATAATCTAACTATTAGAGTAATTACTCAACCCCAATTGGAAGATTCCTAAACTTCATCCCCGGGCCCACGTGCCCAGATTTCGGAAATATTTGAAGATAATTGTTATCACATTCCATAATCATTTTTCGTGGTTAAATTCCATTTTTGCCAAAACCTAGGTTTTTTTAATCTAAATCCAAAATTCTCACAATTTTACATGTTAAAATCTATCCATAATCTATGTATTTAACTTACATTGGGTAGGAATTACTTACCTTTAATGTCCAGATGGAAATCTCTCCCTAAGAAACTCCAAAATCTCCCCAAGAAGTGAAATAAAGGAACTAAAAATGGACTAAGTCCCGCAATAAATGGACCTCACTGCCCAGCGACTTCCGCTTCTGCAGAGCAATGGACGCATCTGCGGCTCCGCTTCTGCAGACATTGCCACACAGACTCAGACCATGCCCAGGTCTTCCCTTCGTGCTTCTGCGGGCAACATCTCGCATCTGCGAGCCCACTTCTGTGGCACGAGCGCCGCACCTACCCACCAGCCCGCTTCTGTGACCTCTTCCTCACATCTATGCCTTCGCAGATGTGGATCCTCTCCTCACTTTTTCAATCACTAGGCAGCCCACGCTAATCCGCTCCTGCGGCCTTTGGATCACTTCTGCGAGTTCGCACCTGCGGCTGGTTCTCCGTAGGTGCGATTGTGCCAGAAACTCTAATGCTTCAGCAATTCTTTCCAAGTCCAAATGAGTTATGTGCCTCATCCGAATGGCATCCGGGGCCCCAGTGGCCACGCCCAAACATATCAACAACTTCAAAATTGTAAAGAGAACCTGCTCGACCTCACGAGACACGAAAAACAACATCAAAACTAAGAATCACACTCCAAACCAAATCGAATCAACTTATGAACTTCAAGTTATTCCTATTTGCTTCGAACGTTCCGAATCATACTTACACTACTCATAATGACACCAAATTTTTCGTGCATGTCTCAAATCACCTTACGGGGTTATTCCCAAGCTTGGAATCGCAAACGGACCTCAATAACACCAAAACCTACACCAAAACTACTGCATTTCTGTTTTTCCTCTTCGCCCCCTCCTTATTTTTCTTCTTATTTGTTGTGAAAACATAAGTGACAATGAGCTTACATGGTGTTTGTAAGCAGGTTCTAAGGTAATTAATAGATGTTTTACGATAGTGAGCGGTTGTGACACTCCTTTCTTTGCTACTGCTTAGGACATTTTCTTCTTCTTCTTAGTTGCAAGATGGATTTGTTAGATTTGTTAATGATTTAATAAATTTATGATTCGAGTTTTTTATTTATGATATTTATGATTTAAATTTGAGCTTATTTGAAGTTAATTTGGGCAGTATACCATCTGTTGGATTGTGAATATTCGAAGAACAAGTTTCTGGTACACACAAAATATTAGCTGCAATTCAGACTAAAACGTGATAAGTACATCTTAAATGCAATTATTGTAAGTGCATGCAAAATTTTGGTTGCACTTCGGACTAAATCTTCGTAAGTTCAAAAATTGCACTTAAAACTTATGCATCTGAATTGCAACTAATGTTTTGCATGCACTTAAGACATTTTGTCTAAAGTCACAACATATGACTTTGACTTTCCAACTTCAGATAAAATTTGTAACTTCTAATGCGAATTGTGCTACTTCAATCTCGTACATCTTAATTTGTGTCTGAAATGAGTAAAATAATATAATAAAAATTAACTTAAGGACAACTTAGTGGCCCAAAAATCAGGTATCTGTACACTTTCCCCAATTAGCCAATAGGCCCAAGACAATATCCAAACTAATGTAAGAAAACTAAATCCTTTATATTAAAACTGCGTTTATATAATCTTGAATTCGTCTCTATCGCCAACGTAGAATTTCCAGTGAACAGCGTGCAGATGCATTGATCTTAGGAATGGAAGTTGCGCAAGAAGCCATTAACAATGAGTATTTCTACTGCCAAATATTTGAGTTTTGGGATAAGACCATCACAAATTTGAATTAAGTCTATTGTTGTGTCGAATTCACTATCCTCCCAATTATCCAATGAATAATTGACTATCAAACTCAATAAAATTAATGTTACTTAGTATTGGAGCTGTGAATATCGATTCATAACCATGTTTGGACGAGAAATTTTGCATCCTCTTAAGTACTGGAGTACGATAATATTATCCGATCTATTATTGTTATGGTGAAATAGTAAGTATTCCTCCATAACCAGAGGTCTCAATGTGGGATTTCTCAATGCAAATTTATAGTTAGTCAGACGGGTGCCAAATACTGGGTAAAAAGCTAAAAAAAGAAAGAAAGGTGTACTATATTATACATTTACTGGCTATTTTTTGTTTAAGATATTAGGTAGACGATTATTTGGGTTGATTTGTTTATAAAAATAAAACAAGTACTCTTACATTGTCTTCTTCATAAGCATCATTTATAAATAGTGAAGGTCCTGCAAAATGCATGGTACTGGACTGGTTGAGAATCCCTAGCTAGTAGATATGTTACCATGTTGCCTTGTCGAATGTTGTGCCTGGGTAGAATGATTTCACTTGTCATAATTATTTCCTCAAACGTAAAAGGTTTAGAAAAGTGATACACAGGCGATATATATATAGTTTCTACTTACAGATACTCATTATGTTTTTAAAATAATTAACCTTCTATAAAAAAAAAACGGGCCCCTAAATTTGAGGGCGTAGAGCATATGCTTTAGTAGCTTTTCCCTAAAGCCAACATTGTCTTGTATGATAGTACACCTTTTTGCTTAGAGCTTGGAATTCTCATCTTGTTCAAAGTGTTTTAATCAACCCAGCTTCCTTAATCACATCAATTGTTGCTCATAAACCACAACTAATTGTCTCAAATAAAGATAGATCCAACAAATGCTTCTTTCTTCCTTTTATAATTTGAGGGAAAAAAAAAAGAAATAGGAAGTTAGCTAGTTATCTAGAAGATCCAAATAACATAAAAAGTGTGGTTTCAGAAGATGGAATATCTAATGTTTTTTCACCCGGAGAACTTATTGGATAACGACGGATAGGACAAGAATGAACAATCTTTAACCAGGTTGTAATGCAATCTGGATGAAACATATGAGATCAAGGCATGCACAACAACTCTCTCCCCTGTCGAAGCTTTTCAAAACAGATGACACAGTCATCATTCAGAATATTATCACCAGCATCGATCCTCTTCAGCAAATGCAACACGGATGCCGTAGAAGCAGGTACCATCGAGCCCGGGGTCGACGGCCAGGGTCGAAGACAGAGACGAGGCTTAGGGTCGATGCCATGATCGAGGCCATGATTGAAGGCTCAGGCTCGATGCCATGATCGAAGGCCCAAATTCGATACCATGATCGAGGCCATGATTGAACTCCCAGGCTCGATGCCATGATCAAAGGCTCAAACATGATGCCAGGATCGAGGCCATGATTGAAGGACTAGGCTCGAAGCCATAATCGAGGCCATGACCGAGGCCTAGGCTTGATCCTGTTATCGAAGCCATGAGCGAGGCATAGGCTCGAGGGCCATGGTCGAAGAAACGATCGAGGCCCAGTTCTGAAGGCTGTCTGGGCAGATTTATAAAAGAGGCCATTCGTCCCATTCGCCATTTTTAACAAATTGGAGTTTGAGCAAAGGCAATTTTTGATAGATTTTCAAGGAAAGACATTGGGGTAAGTGATTTGAACTCAGAATTTGGTCTATATTGTCACGACCCAAAATTTCCCACCGACGGGACCGTGATGGCGCCTAACATTTCCCTTGCTAGTCAAGCCAATGTTAGAAAATTGTTAAACTAATTCCTTATTTCCATTCAGTAAATAACAATAATTAACTAAGATGAAATATGAAAGGTACGGATATTTATAAAACTTTATTAATTCCTACTGCCCGGATCTGGAGTCACAATTCATGAGCATTCTAGAATTTACTACAAGTAATAGTCTGGAAGAAATACAACTGTTTGAATGAAAGAAAACAGTAGGGCATGAAAGATAGACGGGGACTTCAAGGTCTATGAACACCGATAGATCTACCGCGAACAGCGGACCAATAACAAAATCTCGATCAACCTGAGCCGGTATCAAAGCCTGCACAGAAAGTGCAGAGTGCTGCATCAGTACAACTAACCCCATGTACTGGTAAGTGTCAAGCCTACCTCGACGAAGTAGAGACGAGGCTAAGGCAAGGCACCTACAAATCAACCTGTACAAATTAATAGTGAATATACAAATAACAGAAATGAAGAACTAAACAGTAATTGTCGGGAGAGGAACATACTGAGGGGAGTATAAGATAAAGAACTACAACAGAATGATCACCGGAGCAGTCAATATACCATGAATCAACAGGAATAGTGAATACAGTAAGGAAAAATGCACGGCATCACCCTTCGTGCTTTTACTCTCAATCTCACCATAAAATTAACAGAAACGGCACGGCATCATCCTTCGTGCATTAACTCTCATATCATGGCACGACATCACCCTTCGTGCATTAACACTCACAATATGGCACGGCATCACCCTTCGTGCATTAACACTCACAATATGGCACGGCATCACCCTTCGTGCATTAACACTCACAATATGGCAGGGCATCACCCTTCGTGCATTAATACTCTCCCTTACCATAATGCAATGCATAAATAATAATAGGGAGATAAAATAACAAGTGCAAACCTTACTTCAACATTTGGTTCCATAATATCAATCTCAACTTTGAAATAAAAACTCAATTATCACCAGAAAATCCGTAAACATGATAAGAACGATAAATTGAACAACACTAGTATAACACGTAGCAATTTGACATAGGAAAGAGACAATATAAGAAAAATAGAGAAACATGGAAAACATGTAAATTGGCGGTGCATAAGTACTCTTCACCTCACATATACGCCGCTCACATAGGATTTCACATTGCAAGTAATCTAAGGTTCCTAATTCCCTTAAGTCAGGGTTAGACACAATACTTACCTCGCTCTAAAGGCCACTTAATTCTCAATCACAGCTTTTCCTTTGGGATTCACCTCCACACCACTCGTATCTATTCAAAAATGACTCAATAATATCAAATACTTCTAAAGGAATCAATTATATTGCATAAATTAAATTTCCCACATTTTCCTCCAAAAAGTCAAAAAATCGACCTCGGGCCAGCTTGGTCAAAATCCGATGTTCGGACCAAAATCCATTTACTCATTTATCCCCGAGCCCGAATATATAATTGGTTTTGGAATCCGACCTCAAATTGAGGTCTTAATCCCCAAATTTCCGAAATTCCTAGTTTCTACCCTAACCCCTAATTCTACCATGAAAACTCTAGATTTTTGGTTGATAATTCAAGAAATGTAATGGGTAATTGAAAGAAAATGGTTTAGAATCACTTGCCAACAATTTGGGGAAGAAATGGCTCTTGAAACATCGCCTCTCACCATTTGGTTTTTGAGAAAAATGAATTTTTGACTAAAATCACGTTTTTGGATTCTGTTAAGTGCTGAGCGACAGTGTTCATCGCATTCGCGAGAGTAGTATCGCGTTCGCGAAGAGTATAGGCTGCCAAGCCTTCGCGTTCGCAAGACAGTGCATGCATACGCGTAGGCTACCCTTCCATGGTCTTTGCATTCGCGAGACAGTGTCCGCGATGAAGAAACGACTGACTCCCCCTCCCTAATGCCTAACACTACGCATTCGCGATGGGCTTATCGCGTTCGCGAAGGGTACCGCGCCCATTGCTTCGCGTTTGCGACCAAGTCTTCGCATTCGCGAAGAATAAAACTTTAGCTGCCCAGTTTACTCTTCGCGTTCGCTAGAGTAGCTTCGCGAACGCGAAGAAGGACATGCAAAAACACCTGCTGCAGCAAAATACCAGATTTTCAAAGTCCAAAACATCTGGTGGCCTATCCGAAACTCACCCGAGCCCTCAGGGCTCCAAACCAAACATGCACACAAGTCTAAAAATATCATACGGACCAGCTCGCATGATCAAATCACTAAATTAACACCTAGAACTACGAATTTAGCACCAAATCAAATGAAATTCTCAAGAATACTTTAAAATTTCTATTTTCTCAACTGGACGTCCGAATCACGTCAAATCAACTCCATTTCTCACCAAATTTCACAGACAGGTATTAAATATCATAATGAACCTGTACTGGGCTCTAGAACTAAAATACGGACCTGATACTAACAATGCCAAATATCAATCAATTCTTAAAAATAAATAATTTCCAAACTTTTAATTTTCATCAAAAATTCATAACTTGAGCTAGGGACCTCCGAATTCGATTCAGGGCATACGCCCAGGTCCCATTATTCGATACGGATCCACCGGGACCGTCAAAACATGGATCCGGTTCTATTTACCAAAAATGTTGAACGAATACAACTAAAATTAACTTTTAAGGCAAAAATTCTTATTTTCATTAGTTTTCAACATAAAGGCTTTCCGGGTAAAAATGAGATTTTTAAGGCTTAAGAGCGCAGATTTGAGTTCTAAAACATAAGATGACCTTCTGGGCCATCATATTCTCCACCTCTAAAACAATCGTTCGTCCTC